>NW_008625519.1:0-48010 GCF_000691845.1 Merops nubicus | reverse complement strand
AGCAGCTTCCCAAGGCCATTATCATTGGGGTGCGGAAAGGAGGCACCCGAGCACTACTGGAGATGCTGAACCTTCACCCCGCAGTGGTCAAGGCTTCTCAAGAGATTCACTTCTTTGACAATGATGAGAACTATGCCAAGGGGATTGAGTGGTATCGGAAAAAAATGCCCTTTTCTTACCCTCATCAAATAACAATTGAGAAAAGCCCCGCATATTTTATCACTGAGGAAGTACCTGAAAGGATTTACAAAATGAACTCATCTATCAAATTATTGATCATTGTCAGGGAACCTACCACAAGAGCTATTTCTGATTACACTCAGGTGCTGGAAGGTAAGGAAAGAAAGAACAAAACGTACTACAAGTTTGAGAAGCTGGCTATTGATCCTAATACCTGTGAAGTGAACACTAAGTATAAGGCAGTGAGAACCAGCATCTACACAAAACATCTGGAGAGATGGTTAAAATACTTCCCGATCGAGCAGTTTCATATTGTGGATGGAGACCGGCTCATCACAGAACCACTGCCAGAACTCCAGCTGGTCGAGAAGTTCCTCAATCTTCCTCCAAGGATAAGTCAGTACAATTTATACTTCAATGCCACCAGAGGGTTTTACTGCTTGAGATTTAACATTGTCTTTAACAAGTGCCTGGCGGGTAGCAAGGGACGCATCCATCCAGAGGTGGATACCTCTGTCATTACCAAATTGCGCAAGTTCTTTCATCCTTTTAATCAGAAATTTTACCAGATCACTGGGAGGACATTTAACTGGCCCTAAACTAAACTTTTTACAACACTTTCTGTTACATCTGAGACATGCAATAAATGTCTCTACTAAAATATGCACTTTTCATAGACATGGCTGTCAAAGTAACTTTTTTCCATGCATACATATACATGTGCAGTGTGTGACCAAATATACCATGAGATCAACTTTTTCTACAGAGTAGTAACTAACATAAATTTACTGTCAGCATAGTTGCATCTTTTAAGCTATAATAATTGAGGTATTTAGGGAAATAAAGTCAGACACCTTTAAAAAGGTCAGTGTTCCTCTCGCTTAGTGAAGTGTTTATGTGACATACTTATTGATCTAAGGAGAATGTTAGTTTATTCCATAAAAATTCATGTCAAAAGTCTGTGAAGCTGTGAGAAAGCATAATCTTCAGGCTATATTTCATATGTATATTGCTAAAGGAACACTGACACTTTAAACACAGGGCTGAATTTTTACAATGAGAGTGGACAGTACTATTTTCTTATTATTTTAAATTAATATCTCATACAAAATACATTGTTTCAGAGTTCCTGTGGTGAGTTTGCACTATTGTTTTATTGTATGGACCATAGTGTCACTTGTAGCATGTCAATCATGTGTCAAAAAAAAGTCAAATAATTTTTTTTCTTCTGTGCTTGTGTCTCAACAAAGCTGAACATCATGTACATAGTGTACAATGTTTGTAAATACTGGTTTCACACTAAGTAATTCTATTTTGTAAACTGAATATGGCTATTTAATTTATTGTGAAAATTAAATTTATTGTGGTATTTAAAAATTGAATGGATTAAAATTACCTATATGTGCAACAGCTTTTCACCTTTCCTTGATGTACATCGGTGTGGTCCCTTAGCCCAGACAGATCATGTGCATGTGTGTGAGAGAGAGAGCTGCATGGATAACTTAGTTTCCAGATGGTTGAGAAAAACTGATACATGAGGTGAAGTTTATCTTATTGAAAAACTCATCTATCTGGGAATCTGGTGTAGTGCACACCTCAAAGAACATTACTGCTGTTCTGTTGATGCACTTTTCTGGAATTAATTCGGTTGCAGTAGCCCATGAGGCTAAAGAATGACTGCAATAGCATACTATAATGAGGTATACAAAAAAAGCAGACCTACCATCAAAACAAAAATGACAGACAAACAAGATCAGAAGAAGAGTTACAGAGATTTCATCACATTTAGAAGTCAAAGAAAACTGTTGTTATACCTCAGCTTTTATCCAGTAACATACACACCTGTTCCAAACAAACAACCACAGTGGTTTTATTACTGGTATAAACATAGAGCTCATGTTTCCATTCAGTAAGTCACAAAAAATTAGCTCAAGGAATGAGTATTTTCATGCTTTGCACACTGTATGGCTCTTAAAGATTCATAAGCAAATGAACAGAAGCAATGGAAAAATGTCTTTTAAAATGAGAAAAAAGGGAGGGGAGGGGAAGGGAAGGGAAGGGAAGGGAAGGGAAGGGAAGGGAAGGGAAGGGAAGGGAAGGGAAGGGAAGGGAAGGGAAGGGAAGGGAAGATTGATGGGAACACAGATTTTGGAAGGTATCCAGAACATCTGAATATTCTGAGCTACAGTGAACTGGTAGTTCAGATTATAATAAGATCAAGTTTTCCCTGTGGGCTGTTTGTCTTGCTCAGTGATCTGCAAGCATTGGTTTTCTAAATAAGTGATTTTTAAAACTCTTGTGAGAGATTGCTACTTATCTTTCTGTATCTTTAATCATATGTGCTAGAAGTGTGAGCAGTGTGACCTTTCTTCATGCTGTTTCGGAACCTTGCCAACATAACACGGTAGAGGAGCATATGTGGAATCTTCTGCAGTAGCTACAATACTACTCACTGTTTTCCTTTATGAGAGTCATTTATCCTGCCAATGTCCAGACATAAAGGCTAAGAGATTTAACTCATCTAATAGTGTTTAACGAGGAGATTTTATCCAATTTAACATTTTCATAATCTTCAGGTGAGCAGACAGATTGCAGATGGCTTCCTATAGTTCTAGCTACAAACTCTGACTGAAGGCTGAGATGTATTTTCAGTGAAGGAGACAAATTAGGTCAAAGTTACCTTGAAGCATGAAATATGCATTTGAAATGAATATCTCTCTGCATTGATCAGAAAAATCACAGAGACTGTGATCTAACAGGCACGACTACACACATTCCTGTTAAAGGCAGCTGGCTTAAGTCCAGTTTATCATTTGCAATTTTGGAGACACGTGGATAAATTTAGGTGATATCTTAGACAAATCTGGTTCAAAAAAGCACAGAGGAATAGTGAGGAATAGCAGGGGAGAAAAGAGGATTCAAATGCATTGCAGTGTTTTAAGATGCCTACATGAGCAGGAGACTGATCACTTTCACTGAGCCTTCAGGTAACATCATTGAGTCTTTTTTGACATTACCTAGTGAAGAGAAAATTTCAAAACTGATCCTTAATACATAGATCCAACACATCACCCAAAGCACACTCCTAAGTTAATAAGGATTTTGCTGCAGTATTCATGACTGGTTTGAGAAGTTCTGACCTTATGGTATTTAACTCTTCAGGAGCAATTTGTGAATAATTCATTTCAGCCTCTTTGCTTTGCTTTCCAAATCCTGAGTGAATCATTTCTATTGAAATTGATCGTGAATGTTCAGACTGGGAAGAGCACTCTTAGCTAGAGTTTATGATTGCAGAGTGATGCACAGCTATATGAAGGTGCAGCTGTTAGCTTATGGCTTTCAAGTTCTCTGAAGACACTGCATCTTTCATATTTTCAGTATCATAAAATTGCAGGCTTCACAGCTCTGATAAATTTTTGGATTAAAACTGCTAATATTTCTGTGCATTTTTATCAGATTGTCCCAGCCGCTGCTTAAGTTACACAGAACAACAATTTGCAGCATAAAAGAATATCAGAGGTGAATTTGAAATTGTATTTTCATAAATCAGCATATAGATAAAGGACTGACAATAGAAGACCAGCGATTCATTTACTATTAATCCACTCTATTGCCTTTTCTTAAGGAAAGCAGAACAAGCATAATGAAAATGCATTTTCATTTTCCCTGTTTTAATGGATTGTAGTTTTAGTTGTGTTGTTTGGTTGTTTTGTTTTTTTTTTTTTTATTTCCATGATGTCTAAGAACACAAGAGAGACAATGTTTTTAGCAACCTATTTCATTACAGTAGCCTAGGATTTTTAAGAGGAAATCGGCACAAACTGAAACACGGGAAGCACTGTCTGAACATCAGAAGAAACTTTGTTAATGTGAGTCTGACTAAATACTGGTGCAGGTTGCCCAGAGAGGTTTCAGAGTCTCCATCACTGGAGATATTTAAAAGCCATCTGGACATGGTCCTGGGCAACTGTTTCTGTGTGGCCCTGCTTGAGCAGAGGAGGACCAACGTCCCTCCTTCCAAGTTCATTCTGTGATCCTGCAAAGATCTATCTCCTTTTACCTTTAGTGTTCTTCTTAAGTATTGCCCATCAGTTCAATGTTACATAGAACACAGAGAAAATCCAAGCCCAGTGTCAAAATCCAGCCCAATCACTGTTCAAACCCAAGCTGTGGACACACTACTGTGCACATGTATACTCCCTGGCCAGCTGACCTAACTCATGACTCATATCGAGAGCCTGTGAAACTTATTTGAATTCTCTGATGGAGAAGATGAGGAATTAACTTAGAGAAATCTTTCTTTTTCTCATCCTAGAAGTGATGTTGAGTGGCAGAGGATAAAGTAATACAAGTTCCATAGCAGGTAAACTTTCAGAAAAAAAGAATTTAGTGAAGGTCTTTTAAAGAAGCTCGCAGTGATCAATGTCTCTTGCATGGCACTCTCTGCAACAAGACACTGAGGTATACCCATAAACTTGGGCAACAAAGCCATTAAAATTTCTTTCATAGGTGAAGTGCTGGGATTTAAACCCACAGCCCTGAAGGAGGGATGCCATACAGATGACACTCATAACCAGGCAAGACTGTCCTGACTGGTTTTTACCCAAGGTCTGGCCAGCCTTGGGTGAAACTGATTAGGAGATCACCACCAGGTGCCCCCACCTCCTACATTAACTTTGAGGCAGGGCAAGAAGCCACCTATATAAGAACTGATTTGGCTTATAGTGCTGTTTGGAGGCTTGCCTGTGTGATGGATGTGCTGTGTGAGTGTTCTGGGTACTGAAAGGGGGACCCTGACTCTTCATGGCAAGTGGAGTCCCCAGGGCAGTGGGGCAAGATCTCTCTCTGAGAGACTACTCTGTAACTGGGATCATTGCTTGGCTGTTTCCATCTCCTGTGTCATGGTTCCTTAGTCAGCTTGCTCCCTTCTTCACACAATATGCTGTGGGTGAGTGCACTGACTTATTCCTCCTTCCGGTTGTCTGGCACTTTGGATCTTTGGTGTGTGATGTGGGAGTGGAGGGAGGAGTTTGGCTGCTGGTCTGTTAATAATAATATCATTCTATATTGGGCAAGTGGTCAGCAGAAGAATAGGTGACTATTATTTAAATTTTCTGTGGTTCCAAATTATATTAGCAGCTGTGTATACTGGGCACCTCCCTTAGGGATATATCCAGAACTGGCAGACTGCTGAGTGAATGTATAAGATTCATGTCTGAATGTACACGGTAAATATTTAACTCACATTGCTCCTCCTTTTTGATTTGACTTATATGTAAAACCAAAGTGTAGATCATCACTTGAAGAAGGCAGAAGTTCAATATGCTCACAAACACATGATAATAAAGTTTTAGAGAAATCTGATTTCCTTGACCCAAATGAAATGTTAGCAACAGAGAATAAAGTTTCTATAAAATTTCTGGGAGTTTCTTTGTGTGAAGCTTTTAAATGGCACTTTTGTAACAGATGAGACTTTCCTAGTTAAGGGCTCATGCACCTCTCTAAAGTGCTAAACTTAAAATTTCATGAATCTAAGGTTTTTCAGAATTCCATAATTACGTTTCCAGACATCTTAAATATGATGGAATAAACATTGTTAAATTGGGACACATAAATCCCATGCTGAACTCATTTTATCCAATTTTGCAGATGTGATTTCACCCATGCAACTGATTTACCTCTCAGGCAGTAGAGTGCTCTACAAAAGGTGTTTGCTTGCAATTTAACTGACATGCCTCACTAAAGTTTTAGCAGTGCTAGAGACTGGTCCAACAGTAGTGTATCACTGAAATTATCTCCTTCCTTGGTCAAGGCCAAATACAGAGCCATCACTGGAAGGAATTTTTAATACTCACTTAAAGTTCAAGGCCCAGCTTCTCCTAAAGCAGCTAATGCTGGACAAGGATCATCCAGAAGCATTGTTTAATTCAATGACTGATCAGGAAGTTCATAAATTACTCCTCTTCATGAAGAGGTCAGGAGTCAAATGTTAAAGAGAGTGGTGTCTCTGTTTCCATTTACAACATGATAAAATGCTATTACTTTTCTGTGTAAAAATAACTTCAGAAACCAGGTTTGAAAAAGGACTCTACAATCCCACGGCAGGGTAAGTAAATTCTCTTGATGCCTGCTAAGGTCCCAGTCTACCTGACCATACAATGTGCCTGTTCCCTTTCCTTTGCACTGACTCTCAGCTTACCTGCTCCTTCCACGTGGACCTGCTTCAGTTTGCTATGCAAGCAGAAGACTAAGCTGTCCTAAAAAAGGTGAGTAATGGTACTGGGTCAGAGTAAAGGTCTTTTTCAAACCAGGACCTGTCACTAGAAATAGCCAATAGCTAATGCCTCAGGGAGGGCATAAAGACAAGGAAAAAGCATGAAAATGTTTGTAATCACTGGATGTCTCCAGAGGGAGAGGGCAGTCTTCAGACACAGCAGTACTGAAGTTTGGGTAATATCTTTAAAATCCGATAATGCATATAATATGGCAGTAGAATTTTTTTTTTCCTTACTAACTCACTTTGAAAATGTTACGGCTTTTTAAATTAGTTTCTTTTAAAAAATACTTGCCAGTACTTTAAACATATTAGAGATCCCTAGGCAGACTTGGTCCTCAGATTTGTAAAGGCCCGCAGAAATAGAATAAGTTATAGTAAATTTTACTTTTTAAAGAGCTTGTTTGCAGAGAAAATTACTTTAGACAAACATTTTAAAGAGATCTTTAATAGTTACCTCAGACATTTTTTGTTACTGTATCTGTCAACTCCAAGGACATGACTGGCTGCTGAGTTACAGTGCTGTTAGTCTTCTACTTCAGTGTAACTGTTTAAAGTCTGTTGTGTAAGATTTACTTCACAGAGGAGAGGAAAAAAAATATTTTAAAACCTTAACAACATAGAGCTAGCGAGTCTCAGGTTGCCTTAATTTTGTTAGTGAAAGCTACTGCATGTTGTTGAAATAGCAGTGTGCCCAGGCTAATCATCACTACATACAAGTGATTTTTCCCTTGTCTTTGAGCTTCTTTGAGGAGAGGCTTTGTGTGATACTCCTCTTCTACCAGCTGATCAGCTCTGGCTAATCTGTTCTTTAAACTCTGATTTACCTTCTGACAACTCTGAGGCTGACATAATAAACCCATCTTCAGAACTACCAGCTATCACTAGCTGCCTCTGCATTTATAGAGAAGATTTTTTCATTCTTCCTGCAATAGTGCACTGAAGAAAGAGTCAAGCCCTTAGAGAACATCCATGTGTTAGCAATCTTGATACCAGCCTTTTTCCCAGGGCTTGAATTGACAAGTGCAAGGAAAGCACAGAAAAGACTAGAATGCCATCATCCATCTGCTGCACGGTGCTTAGCATATGGTAAATAAGATTACCTGCTGTTCTGAGACCCCTGTTCAAACTGGCAGTAGCATGACTTTTGGAGCTGATGTTGACCAAGCTACCTGAGTCTTCTTTGTTTATGTTACTTTCAGTTCAGCTTTGACTCCATTCAACTTTATATCAGTTACAAAACTCTCTCTTGATGCATAGTCATCCACAACTCTCCCTGAAATATATGACTCATGAGACAGAAAAAGAAACAATCAGCAGAGGCTGTCACAATTTTTGCCACTGTGACTGCGGAGAGAGATTGTGGTACATGGAATTTAACTCTGCTGATGTATGATTACTAGCTGATTCCTTGTGATTCCTCGCTGATTCCCTCTAACAACTTTCAAAACCAATCTCTCCCCAAAAGCAGTGGTCACTGCTTTAGAAGGCTAATGCTTCTATGAAAATGTCCTGATTATGGATCAAGCAAAATATTAAGCATCAATATTTTGAACAGATTGCAGTCCTTTAATATGGTACATATACTGTATACATAATACACAGTAAATCATAGGACATGACAAGGAAACAATGCCACTTCAAACCATCTAAAATTATGCCTCAGGCTGATTAAATAAACAAATAGAAACATGACAGTCTCATGCACATCTTACTCCTGGCCTTAATTGCAAACAACTGTTTTGTAATGTATGAGGCCTTTGCCATCCAATTCCTTGGCTGATTTTCTACTGATGAAAGACTTTCCACTTCATTGAACTGTGAAGGCATCGTTTCTATTCCAAACCCATGGAGAGAGAAGAATTCATTCACAATTCCCTACTATATGAAAAAAGTGATAGGGATTTTGTCAGAGGTAGGACTAGCAGCAGCATTATTACTAACTTCATCTTCAGAAAATTGCTCCAGCTGTTACAAGCTCCTTAGTGTAGGTCCACACATAATACAGCTTTACAGAAACAGGAGGGAAAAAAAAAAAAAGCCTTTTTTACTTTGGATGGCTGTGGTTCATCAGTGCCTTGCAAAGAAGCAGCTCAGACCTATAGGGCTGTTGAAGCGAAACCATCCTTTGCATTAAAAAAAGGAAAAGCACCACACTGGCTATGCATTGAAAAGCCCAGTCTGCAGCAAGGAGACAAAAGAAATACTGGTAATAATAATTTAATTCTTTTTTAAGTGAATGGTAATGCCAGTCTTCTAAGAGGTAGTCACACGTAATTATCATTGCCATCAGTAGTAATTAGCAATGCCTATCCTACACAATGGGCAGTTACTGTTACACCATCAGGCTCATTTAAATCAATTTCCTTTGAAGGCCCACAGGATTAACTGAAGGAGAAACTTGCACTCAGTCCTGATTAGGTTTCCATAATCTGACTATGTTTCCATCCTGGAGTCTGAATTTGCCACCTATATGCACATGGTCTGCCCTGGTAGAGTGGCCTGCCATTCTCACTGATAACAAAAGGGGAAGAAGTACAGCTACTTATATGAGTCCATATTTAAGATCAAGTAAAATTTTCTTTTTCAAAGCAACACAGGCTTTATTTTAAAGTGTTGTAAATTGATGTTGAGTGTTTCACAGCTGTCATGTTCACTTCCACTTTTGACACTTAGATATTAAAAGAAATCCAGAATATAACTACTCAGACATCTTATCAAGCCTTGGAGCTCCCTAAACACTTAAGATTTCTATTTTTACTGAATTTTTAATGGTTAGAATAGCAATGACACAAAATGCTAAGTTACTGGGTAAAGAAAAGTAGTAGCAATGCATTTTTATGCTGCATAAAAGAGTAGAAACAATCACAGAAGTACGCTAAAATTGTAGGTACTTTCTCTTCCTGCTTGTTCCTAAACATTAGCCTATAATATTCTTCCTGTGGCCAGGATATTCTTTGAATGCATGAGGTAAGCATTCAAATTCCCCCAAGTTGAGGAAGCTGTAATGCAAGGTAGCCATTTTGGGGGACAAGTACAAAACAGAACTGTTGTCAAAAGCAAGGTCGTGTGAATGTTTGCTAGGCTTGCTTGGCACCAGCTAATCTTGTACAAGCTCCTCAGAAAGCCTAATGGATGGATGTCATGAAGTCTTGGAGAGGTAAGGGGCTACGACAGTATTCCTAATGTGGGCTGTATTGGTTGCTGAATCATTAGAAGGCAGTTTCCAGAAGAGACATGAGACCAGGTACTCTGCGATATTTTGTCTCTGAATAGTGAACTAGTGGGCTGACATTGTAGCTGTTCACACAGTACAGGTAAACCTAAGTACTGTGACTAGTTTGGTCAAATGGTTGGGTGTTAGAACTGCTTTATTAGCCACCAAAAAATCTTCAAACCTGGTAACACATTATGCAAACAGCATTAGAGTTCATTTGAGTAACAGCGCTGATGGCATTTACTTTTCTTTATGGCTCTTTATTAGTTACATTTCAGCAGACCTCATGTCCTTTTAACTTTGCACAGCTTTTTGTCTAATCAAGCTGACGGTGCAGTAGCACTTTATATTCAATTAATTCCAGTTTTTCTGCTGCAATTTTCTGGAAGTGCATTCTGAAAACCTAGAAGGAGCTAATTTTCTCTCACAGAAATAAAAAGTCAAATCCAAGCTAGAATCAGACCCCAGAAGAATGAAATACCACTACCTTTAAGAGATCCTGTCCACCACACCTATAGTAAAATCAGTGGGAGATAGCTCTGTTAAACCAAATTTTATGACCCTGTATAGAGAAGAGGAAAGTTTTAGGCATGAAAAGGAAGAGAGCATCACAGCTGCCGGAGCCATTGTTGAAAACAATGTATCCTCAAGGACAGTCAAGGGCTGTGTAGTAAATACACTTTGTCTATATTGACTTTTGGCCTTAGCATATGCACACAGTGTATCCCAGTATATTTTCTGCTTGCACCCAGACTGGGAAAACTCCATCGGTGTTACACTGTCATGTGCTGTATGATATGGTCAGGTAACCAAGAAAAACCTCTCTGGGAGACTGACATAGCATCCCTGGGAACACACATTCACCTGTTCCCCTCTTCTTCCTCTGCCTTACCTATCGCATCACCTACACTCTCTGAACCCCGCATCGTTAAGCTCCCCATAATCTCTACCAAAAGGAAATACAAACTCAGAATAATGACTAATCCAATGTCTCCCACATGGGTGGTTTTGGATGGTGGTGACTTGTACCAAAGGGATGAAAGCAGAGAAGCTCCTGAGCCGCGTACAGCTCACGACCAGCCTCAGTGCAGCTCCCAGGGTTGGGTTATGGTTCCAAGCTAGCAGACAGGCTTGGCTTTGTTGTGGCAACCCAGATCTGCAGTGGTAGGAGGGGAGGACCAAAGCACATTTGTTTGCTGATGCATGTGTGTACCTCGGCCCATCATTCAGTAAAGAGGTGTGCTTCCTGGGAGGGCTGCCCTCATCTTCTCCTTAGGGATATAAGGTAGGTGTTTCCCTTGCTACATAAACTATCTGTATATGTACATGCAGAGCAAGCCTTATTCTAAATCTCTCATACACACCTGCTCTTTCCCAGTCTCCAGAGCTCATTTCCATTATATCTGAGCTCTTTCCACATGGGAAACAGACATCTGACATGGGTCTTCTCTCAGTCTATACCTAAGGCTGTTTAAAAACAAACCAAAAAATCTCTTGCTTCCTTAAGAATTTGTTTATTTGATCATTCACAAATAGTGCTGAGGTTTTGCATTAGCGACGGGACTCTGTGACTTTTGTGTGCTGGGTTGCTGTCAGTTTGTAAAGCTATCCTTTTTAAAGCAGTAGATATGTAATTGCTCAGACTTCTCACATGAGAGAAATGTTGTCCTTTTTCTGGGTTTCTTGCTTGATGACTCACCAAATTTCCAGAGGGGCAGAAAGTGCAGCTCTGTGTGTCAAGCCAAAGGTACTATGAGCATGACTGGGCATGACTAGTCAAAATACAAAAATTAACCACTTAAAAAGGGGCTAATTCCTGCTGTCAGCTCAATATTTCAAATTAAGGAAGCTATCTGCATATGTTTTGAGCTACTCTAAAGCAGGCATCACTAAGCTATGACTCCTGACCCACATGAATTTTACTGAGGGCAGCTCATGCATGCCTTTCAGGCAAGGATTATGTTATTTCTCTAAGACAGGGAATGCCATTAGGTTGCAGGATGTAAGGGAAGCTGCAAAAGTTGTGGATGAGAAATTTTATGCGCTGAGCTAGCCAGCTTGAATTGTCCAAATGAATCATTGCTATAACCCTGCAGCTAGCATCTTGGAAGGATAAACAGCTTCTGTATCTCAGAATAAAAGCCACAAAAAAAAAAAAAAAAGCCTTGAAGAAAATAAAAATGATAGATAAAAGGCACTAGTTTTTTTGGAAGGAAAGAATACATAGAAGCAAGCACAGATGTAATTTGACAAGAAATAAAAATAATAATCTGTGGCAGAAAATATGAAAAAAAAAATTATAATGAACATAGGAAAAGAGAATAAAAAGGATCAGTTGCCATATGTGAGGGCACAATGCAAGAAATGAAAATAAGCAAAACAATTTAATGCCACACAAAGTATTCAAAAGGAATCAAAAAGTCTTTTACAGGTATGCTGGAGAAAGGAAATAATAGAGAAACTAATTTGATAAATAAACCAGGATATCTTTCCTGATGAATGGAAACATACCAAAGAAAGATTTGAAAATGAAATTTAACATGAAAAATAAGAACTAAAATAAACTGAAGACACATATTGTAGTTCGTATTTTCTGATTGCATTTTCTCCAGGTATATACCTTTCCCATGTAGGTTATAAACCCTTATATAATCCTGAGTATCTGTGTCAGGTTTGTGCTCTCTGATAAGCCCAGATGAATTCTGCATCCTTATGGCTGTGTGAAAAAGGGCAGAGACCCACCAGCACAACTATTCTGCTTTCCCAGTTAGGAATACAGGAGTCTACAAAAGTCTCATTCCTTCATATTGTAAATAAGAATGACCTACCTGAAGTGAACATGTTCAGTTTAACACCAGATATTTTTTTTCTCTTTTCCCTGTATAAACCAAACTTTCAAGGGATCCGCTTGCTCAGCTGAGTGCTCCATGTCAGCTGTTGAGGCACAAGCGTCTTTCCCTGCTGCCAAGCAACCTCCCAAACCTTCCTCAGCTCACCTCCAGCAGAGAGACAAAAATGTATCTTCCATCAGCCAGATACTTAGGCTCAAATTTCCTCAACCTGTGGAATCTGAAGTCCTGGTCTCCACTTGCAGCTCTCACTACCAAGATTTCATAGAAAAGGTAAGCATGGCAGTACTGAACCCAGGTGTTTTTTTTTAATAGCACCTGCCTTTTGGTTCTCTGGTCTTAGTGTGACTGTCAAACTGGGTTCATAATTAGGTCACTTTAAGCTGTTACAAAGGCAGGTAGTCCTAGTTCTGAAGAACTAATGCAGCTGTAATTAACAATAACAACAACAGTTATAATAATGAGAATGCAAGAGCTGGATTATCCAACAGAGCTGGTAGAGAGACCTCTCTGCTCATCACTCAGAAGCAGATGTTACACCTCCATTCAAAGACCAGAGGCAAATGTCCTGGTTTGGGGTACGTATTTGTACGTATTCTATTTTATTATCATTGTTACTATTATTAGAGGTAGTATTAAAGCTGTTTTCTAATTGATAAGTCTCTCTCCCTTATACCCTTTCGTTTTCCTCTCAGGGGAGGGGTAAGAGGGGTTAACAGAGAGTGTCTGTTACTGGTCTTGCAGCAGGCCTAGCCCCAAACCATGACAGGCATAACTAATATGGAAATCCATATGCAACAGGACACGCTGTGGAGCAAGACAGCATAACCCACAAACTAAAAGATAAAACCCATTAAGACTTCAAACTATGCTAAACCTCCACTGCTGAAATGCACTGTAATGCTCTAGGACAAAGAAACTTGTTTGACCCATTACCTGCCACAGATCATTCCCTGTCACACAAATTTGGATACTTTGAAAGTTAGAATTTCAGTTAGCAACATAAATCCTAATAATAGCAGCTGTGATGGGGTACTGCTGTGTATATGCTTCAAGCCACCAAATCTACCTAGAGAAAAGGATGGACGTCTCCTTAAACATCTGTCAAAAAATCATAAAGCAAAACAGCACTGCAGCTCATGATTTTGTCCAAGGGCGTTTCTGCTGGGAAGCTCCTCAGATTGAACATAAATCCAGTGGTACATCTTTTTAATAAGATATTTTTAATACACTATTGTTTAATAATGAATGACATTTTTAAACACAGAAAGTCCAATGCCTCCATGATATTTAATATTTTACCGACGTTGATGAGCATAGAAGTCTTTACCCAGCCACTTCCAGATAACATAAAAATTGGTGAGAAAATAAATAATCAGAAAGTCAGCTACTGTTACCCAAAGATTGTATTTTATTGTCATTTTGACCAAAAATACATCACTGGCTTACTGAACCTGACAAAAAAAAAAAAAAAAAAAAGGAGAGAAAGATCAAGATAAATTTCTATGCAAAATTGTTCCATCCTTGTCAAGACCATTTACATTATGTTCCCTTCAGCATCACCATCCCTCCTTTCAATTTTGTTATCCGATAGTGCACGAGTCCCTTTTGTGTCATCTGCAGGATGAGTTATCAGGATGCAAGGTAGTTTTCATAGCAGTGTAGGGTTTACTATATTTCTGTTCTTTGCAAATATCTTCAGCATATGAGATATCTCCGTTGTGCACAGCAGTGATGCTGACTAGGCTAGGATTTCCAAACATCTGGTGGCCCAACTGGCTTAGGCAGAACAGCTCCACTTGGCATGCTGGATATCTGGAAACTTCAGCACAATACCCAGGACACTTAAATCATGTCTGGGTCAAAATTGCTTGACCTAGGTTGAAATTTCTAGACCAAAAAAAGCACATATGCTCTAGGAGAGTAGTAAGTTCATCTGTTTCATGAAGAGGCCTCAGAACTTATCCCACAGCAGATGAAAGAGGTTTTTTTTCACAGTCCCATTGACTGAAAGTTGCTGTGAATAGCACCATACAGCCAAGAGCAGTGTGAATTTCTCTGTAGTTACCAATAAGTGCAGGACAAAGTGGGACAAGAGGGGAGAAACTGATCTAGTCTCCATGCACCTTTCAGTCCTTTACTTTTCAGCAGATGCATGTGACAGGGCCCACTATTCATACAGAATAAGACTTTAGATTCTCAAACATTTTATTTCAGCAAAATGCATCAGAAATAAGGGCATAAGCAGTCATAGCCAAGGTAAGTAAAAGTAATAGTAGCTACTAACTGGTGAAAATTTTAGTGGTAGTTTTTAAATTGAGTAAGTTCAACAGAGACCCCCGAAGACTGAAAATATAGCAGTTTAATATCATAATTAAGACAAAATCCTGTGAGTATTCCAGAGATTATAGAACAGTTAGTCTAACTTCTTTTTTTAGTAAAGCATTAGGTACCATTTTTTTAAAGACCAGATGGGAACACTTTAAAAAAGGGAAAATGTACTGATTTAAGGGTAGACAGCCTTCCTGAAGAGAAGCGTAATCATGTTTCACTTAGGTAATAAGAAGCAGTTGACTCCCATTAATCTTGAGTAGATCAAAAGGATACAGATAGTATAATTAAATTTCAATGAGTGCATAACAAAGTTTCACAGTGGTTATGAAGGGCTAATAGTTGTGAGAAAAATTGAATAAATTTGTCTGGTATTAATGTAGTATAAAGTTTTGGCAACAATGATACTTCTATGAATATCCATACTGGTTTCCCTATTTAAAGCTAGAAAACAAACTGTTCCAGAAGATTAATATTACCATCAGTTTCTAAACTGCAAATGAAAATATAGGGAAGCTACTTTTTATATGTGGCTTTCCCACTTTCAACAATATAATTTACAACTTAGAGTAAACACCAACAAACATCTCAAAAGAAGCAGCAAGTCAGCAACTGAAGAAGCAGCTGAAAAGCAAGGTATTTATTAAAATTTACACAAACATGTATTCATGTTTCTAACCTTAGGCGTTCAAGCTAGAAGTTATTGGCTTTTAAGAAACATATGATCTGATAAAAAGGAAGGCTCTGCTTGAAAATGCAGGCTCTATGGGTTGAACTTGTATCTCAGTTTCTTTTCAACAAAGTAGGAATCATTATCTGTGCTGTGTAGAGGTTATAACAGGTAAATTCATTAACAACTGAATCTGACCCTACACAGCAATAAGGAGCAAATAAGTTAGACATGTATCGGAGAAGATGGTGGCTACAAAAAAAATATATTTTAGTGTGACAGAAAAACAATGTCAATTTTTTTTTTTCCCTTGACATTTAGAGTTGCTGGACTTTTACCAAACTGCAAAACATCTTCAAGCTTCAGTAGCTTAGCTTCAGCCTCACAAGGTAGCAGGTGCCTCATGAGAGAGTGACGCCTTCTGTATCCTTGCCACATTAGGTAATTATGTGCAAAACCACTTAGATATGTGAGCCCTAAAAGCCAAACCATTACCTCTGTCAACATCTTGAGCTACTAATGGAGGCAGTGACAGTGTGTTGAATGACTTTACAATGAAGTATACCTTCTCAAAGAAATCTGTGTGTGCCTGTGAGTGAGTCTACAAGTGTGTGTGTACAACAGCATACACATAGATTCATTGATACATTTATTTTTTCCTCAAGAAACTGGTGGATAAAACCAGAACAGAAAGCTCATGTTTGTGTAAATGAATTGGAGCCAGATGGTGAAATATTATAAACTGAAAAATTCATAAGGTCAAACAGACATATGGTTGAAATGCCAGAATGTCACATTAGGTCAGAAAGTGGCACCACAAAAAGAAATACACAGGAGTATTTCTGCTAATTTGCAAATAGGATAGGAAAGGGATAATGATCTGTCTCTGATACCGTCTGCTTTCTGTTCTTACAGGTCCCAAATTACAATTGGCTCTAGTCAATAGCATTGATTTAGCCAGTGGGTGTGACTGACTGGAAGAGCTCATACCTCAGAACAGAGACTATAACACTTCTGTTTTCTACTTGAGGATTTACACTTCTGTTAATTTTGTAGTAATCTCAACTTTCCATCTCATCAGCTTATTTTCCCATCAGCTTTTTAGTTGCTTGTCTATCAAACACATCTGGCTTCCCCAAGCTAGTGTGCCCTAAACTACAAAAGCACCCTAAACTACAAAAGTGTCATGTTCTCCTCTGCAGGTGGTTTTATTTAGAGAATTTAGGAACATATTCCTGTATTCTCAGTCACAGTGGTCAGTGTTTTAGAAGAAGCAGATTAGATGAGGACCACTGTCAAGAGAGACTCCATTGATGCTTAAGGGTCTCTTTCCCATCAGACCCCTCTTCCATTTGCAATTGCAAATGCAGAGTTTCTTTCTCTGGTAACTCTACCAACACATCAGTAGTGTTGTCACAGCGACAGTAAAGAATGAGAATAAAAAGGTTTTATGTTTGCAACTAAGTACTTGAAAATTCTTTGGGATACCAAAGGCTTTATGACTCCTCCCAAGCAAAGATGATTTGACCATTATTGTGCTATTAAAAGCAGATAACTTGAACCAAAGCAATGATCAAGGCGATGTGGTGTTTGTTTTTTTTTTTAATATAATATTAATTAAGGGAAATCTGGAGAACAGAATATCATTATTAGCAAAAGCACATGCAGAATGCTAGGTGTTGGTCTGATACAGCAATAACATTTCAGCAGTTGCAGTTGAAGGATCTATCCTTACATTTTCTTTCTTAATGAAAGGAGTGAAAGAAAATTTCTGGAAAACATTCTGTGAACCAAACTGTGGGAAATATAAGAGTAAAGGTATGAATGTCTGGATAAAATTACACCAAAGTCAAATGTTGACAAAAGTCAAAAGTAGAACTGGTCAAAATGTTTTATTCTTATTTTAAAAAAAGTTTTGTCACAAACAGATTTGCATTAAAAAAATATATATATATACACTAACAAAAAAATCCAAACCAGGACTGTTCTAGCTTGAATCATAACATAAGTAATCTTTGCAAAGAGGGTCTGGGAAGAAATAGCTAACATACACTATCAAGGTAGTTAAACATATGCTCTGAAAATTAACTATTTTTTTATTGAATAAATCCTGTCTGAACATACAAATATCACGTACCTGGACCACAATAACACATTCAGAAGTATCAGGACCCACTCTATTCTGTGATGCATTATGTAACCAACTGTTTCTGTTCATCTTTGAACAGCATGATAATCTGCAGATTGGCAGCAGTCATAACATGTGGAAAAAGAGCTTAAATATTTTTTAGAAGACTTTTGCAATGTAACCAGTCCATATTCTCATGAGGAAAGTACTAATCCACAGAAACAATATATGTTTATACTGAAAGTAAAAGCAAAAAAAAATCAACATTTTTTATATTTACACATTTAAATCTAATTTGTACAGCATGCCCAATGAACCATACATCTGCAGAGAAAACTGTCCACTGCCTTTTGTTTCTCTTTGATTTACGTTTGTTTGTAAGTGATGCTAGATTCCCAATTGCTAAGTCTATTGTTTATTGATTTTTACTATTATTAGGCTCTACATACCTACAGGATTTCATGGTCCAGAGATTTTTTACTGTATGGTGAGACCTGTGCACAAGGACAAAGACAGTGCAACATGGAGGAGACAGGGCCAAGTCCCAGGTACACCTAGCACTCTGGGACTGAAGATACTCAAAGGTCTCACAGATGATGTTATCAAGGTTATACAGAACCATGGAAATGAAGCCGAAATCTTGTCCATGCCGTATATGTATCATAGAATAAAAGCTCAGATTTATGAATGCTGTAGGCAGCTCCAATAGCATGAGCAGTTAGCATTAACACATTATTCCACCTTCGAGCCTTCACCCCAGAGAGACAGGATCAGACTAGATCTGACTTTGTATTGCAGGAACTGAATGCTGTCATCAAAGAATCATTTTATGCTTTTACTTACAGAGAGTTGTCAGGAAACTTTTCCAATTTGTTATAGTTGTGGAAAGAAATGTCCTACGCCTTTAAAATGTACCCCCAGCATAACTGCTCTCAAGGGCATGGTTGTCAAGATTTTTCATTAAAACTTGATAAGTTTCAACTGAGCTCACATTACAACCTGCACAAAAGATATTCAGGATTTTGAGTTTGGAGAAGACTAACTTTGCCATTTTTTACAGCCTAGTAGTCAAATGAAAAGTCTCAAAAAGGCTCATGGGTGAGCAACATTAAAAGGTTACTGATAATAAAGTCTTCAAGAGTTGGATGATGGACCTGCTTAAGATGATAGTTATAGTGCAAGCTAGACAAGCAATTTATCATTTCTGACTTGTTCGTCAAGGAAATAACTGATGCCAGGAAAGACTGACAAATGTGGAAGCACACCAAGTTCAGCAAGATACATCCTTTACAGGGGACATCCTATCCTTGTGTGACATAAAGGGCAAAAATCAGGAAAAGCCATATAGGAAAATGTGAAAAACAACCAGTACAGACCAAATACTATTTATATACAGTTTAAGGTAAGAATAAACCGTTATACATCTACACTTAATAAGACTGGTGAACTAGAATGCCTCATTTAAACAAGGATATTGATACTAATAATAGGTGTATCAAGAATCTGTTAAAAGAAAAACAACCTGTTGAGCACTATGGCTACACCTCTATCAGTAATGTAGTCAGTCAGGTCTTAGTCTAGAGCACTGCCTCAGTATGGTCCATATTGCTAGCGCTCTTCATGGAAAGGCGGTGATTCGTGACAACAAAAACTCTCCAGACATCTTATTTAGTAGTATATATGTAGCTTATAATATCAGGGTATGAAGCATACAGATAAGCTATAGAGGATGCTTAAGTTAAAACATATGTCACATACAACTAAGGATGCTGTCAGCCTTTTTTCTCAGATCTCAGCTGAATGGATCCTCTCTTTGCTTTTGCTAACTATAACTTTGATACTTTGCATTCCCTAACAGACAAAGTAGATGCACATCAATGGTATGATGGTTCATGGATTTCATGGATTTCTTATCCAAATACAGGATTTTTTGTTATTTTTAAATACGTGTTAACAGGGATGGGAATCCTTGTGGTAACAATTTTTAGCAGATTAACCTCTTCCTAAGCATAAAAGCAAAATCTATGCCCAGAAACAAGTGTGAGGGCAATCTATTTCCATTTTAAAGGCAGTAAGGTTTTTTAAAATAATCTTGGATGTCAATAATTTTGCAGCAGTTAACTCTTAGAGTGCAATTATATTACCACGTTATAATGAACTTTAAAGTAGGGAGGATAAAAAAGAAAAAAGGCCAGGGGATGGAGAGAAAATCTCTCATAGTAATAGAGCAAGATGTTCCAGGAAGAAAATTGCAGCTGATAGACTTTACCTTACTATGGGGACCTCTGAACCTGCTGTTTAAAATGCATTACTATATTCAAAAAGACCAGTGTTAATACTCCACACAGAACTTGTAGTACTTTCTTCTCAAAGGCTGAGAAAAATATGATTCCTTAAAATAAAAGAATATGTATATTATTTCTCTTTGTGTGTCATAAAATAATATGGTGGGGTTTTTTTAAATGTAGCTTATTGGAAACTTCTATTCACTGGAGCATAGCTGGGAACTCACCAAAAAAGTAATATATTCACTATGGGCTGGGAGAGGCTGAGAAATTCTGTGCACACAAGGAGCACAAACTGAGAACACAGGAGACGGTTGCACCTTTGTGCTCCCCTGAAGATGCTATCGAAATCGTGGTTATAAAACTTTGCTGGGTACTAATTGAAAGGGGACATCTGGAAAAGAAGTGTATCAGCTAGAAAACCGAGAGATTCGTTCCATCAATTGGCTTATTAGCATCTCTAGAAAATATTCTTATACTTTAGAATATATTCCTCTGCAGGTTTTTTTCTTCAGTGGATTTCATCCTGAATCGTTTTCATTAACTGGAGCTCCCCCTCAAGGAATACAATGAAAAACCGGTTTTGCAATAAAAGACAGATTTCTCATTTTGACTAAAACAATCCTGATATTCTTACCTACAAAATCTTAGAGATTTTCTTCAGCGTATTCCCTAGCTTATAGATGATATATAGTTTGCTAAGCAATTTCATGTAGAAGTGAGTCTGTTCTTAAATAAAGAAACCTAGGCCAGAAAAGATTAGAACATTGATCTAGGTGACTTTGGGGACTTAAGTATGATTTTACTCAAAGTACAATTCTTGTACCATAAAATGGCTGCTACCTGAACTGCCGTAGTACAAAAAGCCAGTGTTTTGGCTCAGCCCTGTCCCTCACACTTCAGCAAAACTCAAAATAATACCTGCTACATGGGTCACTGCATGGAGCTCTTAGCAGAACACGTCTCCAACAGCTCCACTTCCTACTGTCTGCCCAGGCAGTGCACGCAGAAGAGATTTCAGGCCAGAAAATATCCAGTGGCAAAAAGGGAGGTTACAGGAGGACAAGTCACCTGCACTCTGCCAGGGAGATCTAGGCCTTGGTATCCAGAAATATTCTGTGGATTTGGTCAAAACTGTGGAAGGAATTCTTCCAAATACAAAATGACCCTCATAAATCTTACAGCCTTAGGGTTTGCATTTCTTCATCCTTGACTTCTCTGACAGACATTTTGCAGTGTAGATAAAGAAACCTAAATCCTACCAAAACAACAGTATACATCAAACAAAACAGCATATAATTATTTTGTTATGGAGGACAGGACTGAGTCATATATGATAAATATTAGTCATCTGGCTGAATTAATTAGTGCAGCATCTTTATATAGTGTGATGATATCCAGATAGAGAGGGCTGAGGCAGAGAAGCATAAATACCCAGTGTCAAACAGCTGCTAGTGTCTTTACTATGAAGCAGGTGAGCATGAATGAGAAGTTCATCAACATCATCAAAAACGGATCTTTATTTTGTCCCCTTCTGTGCCTCTAGTTTCCCCAGTGTCCCTTTACCTTGACTCATCACAGGACCAGGAATAGATGTCTATGACTCTTTGGATTTGACCAAGGTATTCTCTGCAACATTTATAGTGGCTTTAGAGCTTTCTCTGCCTGCCTACACTAAGTCACACTGTGGCTGTAAAATTATTATTATTAATACGTAAGATTTTAAGAGGCCTGATTAAGACAGTTTATCCTAACTAAAAGAACTAAAAGCTAATTGTCTGTAACTATTTCCACCTCCCCACTCTAAGCTAATTCTGGGTGTGCCACTCCTACAGGCTCCATTGACAGCTGTCCCTCCATATTGTCACATTATTTACTGTTTGATTTCTTCTTTGAAGTGTGGCAGTTAGCAAGATATATAAGGAGTTCACCGCTCCCAGGGATAGATACCTGGTTTTGTTAGCATTTAAGTGACTGATTCTCCTCACCTCTTGTTTTTTTTCCCTGAAAGAGTATATACGCTGGGTCTCTGCAATCACTTGACCGTGAACCCTGGAGCAGAGGGGAAGATGATGGCCAAATGTTTGCTCACTATGTTGCTAATAAAGCTTGTGTCTGACCTGTGCCTTATTACATACTTGGAGTCCCCAGATCTATGACACCTGAGGAAATAGAATTTTTCAGGTTCTCCAGTGACCTGGTCTCCATTAACATTCTGGTACAGCACAGGGTGGCATGATTAGCTACTGCAGAATCTGGTTTTAATTTCACTTCTTCCAGAAAATGGATGAAGTCACCAAGTTTCACCAGACACAGTATCTATCACTTACTTTACTTTTTAATGTTGTACAGTATATAGCATTTTGCTATCTACCACTGTTGGCCCCAATAATGTCACCCTGTCATTGATCCAGCAAACACTTTAAAAGCTACAGTTCCAAGTTTATTTTTCTTGCACAATAATTAGATGTTGTATTTTGCAGGCCCTCAGTTTTGTTATAGTCTACAGCAGGTGCTGCACATACAAACATGCTGTGAGAGTGGTAATCCTCTGCCCATGCACTGGTTGCTAAATACTGAACCTTTGCTGTAGGGTATTGCCCCTTATTCCCCCTAGGCAGCTAGACTGAATGTTCAGTCACTCAGGAGCCTGGTTGCCAGAGATCTAATAGTTAATCTTTGTAAATTATGCTTATTTATTTGGACTCCAAGGAGGACACAACCAGTGTAACCAGAGGATTTCCTGGGAGCTGCTGTACCCACCCACCTGTAAGTACGATAGAGCTGTAGACTCTGCTGGATGGAAAATTTGCTTTTGCACAGTTCAAAAAAAACATGAGTAGCAACTGTTTGAAAGTGAAATAAGCCACAGTTAAACGGCTAGAAGGGACTTAATTGACTTAATTATGTCAAAATTTGTTAATTATTGTTCAGCTAGTGTAAACAAAGCTACTGTTCTATCCTACTACAGCAAACTCTGTAGACTTTAAATACATTTTGCAACTCTCCCAAGAGTTACCTTAATGCTTAACATGACTCTCCACCAAAGCCAAGGTCTCAGTCTACTTTTCGGCTGTAATGTTTCCCTTTTCTACAATCATCCAGCGCAAAAATCTCTTCACTGGTTCTTCAGCAGCTTTTTCCTTCTGGCAGTATGGACCCTCAAGTTCCTGGGTAAATTTCAAGTGGCAAATACACCACTTTGAGGGGACACCAGAAACTATACCTCTCCTCAGCAGATAGTCCTTTCCTACCCACCCACATTTTCTGTGAAAAAAAAAATAACAAAACACCCAAACAGTGTTGCCTGTCTTTTCTAAATGCTATGGCCTCTGGGATAAGACCTAAGAGGCCCAAATGCTTCAACCCACACAAGGAGAGCCAGAGGGAATGTTCAGCAGCCAGGCATTTCTCTACTCACAGCCATGAAGCCATACTTCAGACTTTGAAAGTAGTGCAATTGCAGTAGAATTTTTCTTTTTTAAATGTAAATGAATTCCCTGAAAACAGTAAAAATAGCCTGCACACAGCAACACGATATATATTTTTTCTTAGAGAATATTTACTCTGACTCTTCTATTTTCCTGTTAGCTAACTAAAACCTTTCCTTCCTCACTTATGGCTATATTCTCATGGATATGCAACATATGGACGTTGTAAACAGTTCACTTACGCTAACATTATATTTATACCCCATCTCTTCATTACTGCTAGCCTCTGGCTATTCACAAACAACGTGTGACTAAGCAAATACAAGCTTGTAACATCCAGGCTGCATCACAAATTTATATTCACACAAGAAAGAATAATTCTGTGCCCTGTGTCAGCTGACTTTGTGTTTTGCAAAGGCTGTAGTATCATGCGCTGATTAGAGAAGAAAGGAATGCAGAAAATGCAGTTAGTTTTGCTGCTGCTACCCTCATCAAAGTAGAGCACTTCTCACTTGTGCCTGTAAAGAGAAGGAGCCTTCCCAAGCCCCAGCTACATTAAGAAAGAATTTGTGCATGGGGGGGTCCCCACTGTGCAGTTACCCTAATGTATTCAGGACTCTTCATTACATGGATAAAGGAAGAACTAATGCTGCTGAATCAGGAAATGAGACGATGGGGATATTCTGTATGACTCCCATTACCTTTATATTATAGTCTGCAAAGGCTACAGCTCTGCATATATGTTACTTGCCTAATTCCCACTAAATTCAATGGGAGTTTGGGGTACAAGTACAAACAAATTGCATGGGGAATGTGGAGGACCGTGGTGACCAGAAAAAGAACTTTTTCCGTATTATTCAAGTATTTAGAGCTTGTATCTCAGTGCTTTGAGTCTCATTTATAAAATGGGATTATCTAGGCTTCAGAATAAAACTGAGAAAGAATTTACAACCTTGTTCTCTAATATGCCTTGAGCTTCTGGTGGTGTACCATTAAAATTAAGAAACACAAGGAAAAAGTTCCTTTATAGAGCAACAAAGTTCATTTTAACTGCAAACCATATGCTCCAATATCACCTATCTTTCCATGTTGTTAACTAAACTACTGGCATCAGCTTGATTTGTTGAATAAATAGATTAATTAATCTAAGAGAGACACGGTACGTGTCCCCATTATCTTCCATTCTGTGCACAAATAACAGCAATCATGATGTGCACTTCTATTAAATTTTGTCAGCAAAATATGCTTGCTTGATATGGTAGGCATTTGCATTTTATATACTTCAGTTACCATCTGCTAATGGTAATTTAATCATTTAATAAATAACACTAAGTAGAGCAACATTAATGAAGATTGGAGAATTTTTTAATATAATGAATAATTTTTGGTTTATTTCTGAGAACTGCAACTGCAGCCAGCAATAAAAAGGATAATCCATTAAAACTAGAGCACAATAATGAAAGCTGTTGTTATGGTTCTGGCATAGTGGACGACCAAAGGGGATTGTAAATTCCCAGAGTGATGACTTTCCATACCCTTTACTAAGGAATAATATGTGAATCATTATGCTATAGACAGATGGGACTACTCCAGAGAGGCTGTGATTGCTTGCTAGCCTAGCAGAAGTTCCAGGAGGCATCCGTAGCCTAGATAATCACAATGTTTCTGGCAAGGCAGGAGCAACCTGGGTATGACCAAACTCTTAGATATCCCAGCTCAAGAAGAATGCCTCTTAGGGAGGATATTTCAAGCCTACTGAATAGTTAAGTCAGTTTGACTAACACAAAAGTTTAAATCTAAGCATTTCCTTATAGGCTTTTCTTAACAAGTGTATGCTGAGATATGCTTACAAGTATTTTTTTCTACCTAAGATTTTAATTTGATTTTTATTCCAGCCCATCAAAACATGAAAAATCTTTTGCAAAGTTTTAAATCAACATTGAATTTGATCCTGCTTTCTGAGATAGAGCCCAGATTTCCTCTTAATTGAGACTACAAACTACTATCTTACTAAGACAACAGGCTTAATGCCAAAATACAGAGCTCCTATGTCCCCCAGTAAATCCCAGTCCACCAGAGCCTGCATCTCCATACTCACATCTTCTGTACTGAACACAATTCATAATTCTATATGTGATGAGTTCATATTGTAGCTCTTTACTGCATGGGGCCCCCTCAATTTCTGCATTCAATAGCATATACATAGCTTTCCAGCAGCTCCATATCTGAATACACCAAAAAACAGTAGAGGCCCATAGTGAAGTATACTGGATACTTAGGTGTGATGTCAGTGGAATCCATGATTCAAAATCATCCTCAGAGTCACAACCAATACTATTTCTGAGTCACTAGCAGAGGGCAGGAAGTGGTAGTTACTCAATGCAAGGAGAGGCTGGTTTAAAAAAAAAAAAAGCGGAAAAAGCTCAATTATCATGACAAAATGCTAAAGACGTGCTAAAGACAGCACAGGTGAATCCATCAGCTCTCCTTTTTATGTGACCAATTTCATTGCATACTCAATATAGTCTGACTTGACAGGCTTTTTAAGACTCTTGGGCGTAGTTTTCATTAGAGGTTTGAAGTGCTGGGGTTAAACTCACAGCCCTGAAGGAGGGTTGGCATATGGATGATGTTCCCAGCAAGGTAAGAAAGACCCTCCTGATTGGTTTTTACCCAGGGTCTGGCCAGCCTTGGGTGGGAACTGATGAGGAGATCACCACCAGGTGCCCCTGCCTTCCACATTAACTTGGAGGTGGGGCAAGAAGCCACCTCTATAAGAGCTGGGAGATTTGATTTTTACAGTGTTTGTGTTATGTTGGGATTCTGGTTTTTGAAAGGGCTCCCTATAGCAAGTGGAGTTCCCGGGATGGGAGGGACAGGATGATACTATGTAATTGGACTACTTGTCTGGCTGGTTCCATCTCTCATGGCATGGTTCTGGAGTCCACTCATTCCCTTCTTCACACAATATGCTGTAAGTGTGTGCATTAACTTTGTCCTTCCTCCAGTGGTGGGCCACCTTGGATCTCTGGTGTATGACTTAAAAGTGGGGGGAGGACTTTGTTTGTTGGTCTGCCTGTTAATGATAGTATCCTTTCTAGTTGGGCAGGTGGTCAGCAGGAGAAGGTTGATAGAAAAAAAAAAACAGAGAAGACTTAGGAAACGGAGAGATCAAGGGACCTGACACAGGTCATATGAGTGGAAGGACTGAAGTGGAGGATCCAGGAAAGGTATCAGAGACACAGCTGCAGTAGTGTTGCTACCAAGAAATAAGTTAAGAAGAATTAATGATAAAAATATATGACCTATGGATCAGACCAGTTGTTCATTTGCCAAGTATTTTCACTTTGGCTAAGTCAATAGGCAATGCTACTTAGGGAGACATCATGAGCAGTGTTATCCACTACTCCCTTTGTCCACCTCAAGTGCCCAAAATCATCATGGACATTAGAGGGCACATCCCTGCCTATTTCCTTTCTATCTGTTCGTGGACATGATGGCAACAGAGTTGCCTAATTATCTTTTGAATTTCTAATATGGTCTGCATCCCCCAACCTGTTTAAGCAACAAATTCCAGAAGTATGCCAAATCGTAAATCATTGCAGGTTAACTAGTATCTCTGGAGGTCACCTAGTCCAACATCCTGCTCGTTGTAGGGTTAACTTCAGTGTTAGATCAGTTTGCTCAGGCCATTGTCCACCTGACCTTTGGAAATCTTCCAGGATGGAGGTTCTGCAGCCTCTCCAGGCAACATGTTCCTGGATTTAACCATGCTCATTGTAAAAATATTTTCCTAAATGAAATGCTTCTTGTTTCCCTTTCCTCAATCCAGTTTGTCCACCTTCCTCTTATATTTTTCCTATCCACTGTGTAAAAATTAACTTATTTTGTTTTTGTTAAAACAATTTCCTCCTTATTTGAGAGACAGGCCCCTAGTTATAGTATTGCATGTGGTGAGAGCTGTTATTACATTAGAAGAGAAATTTCTGCAAAAGTGGGAGGATATTGCTCCCTTATGAATATTCAATGCAGTGAAGTGGTCTTTGCTTCCGTTGAGGTGGAAATGTGACTGTATCTCAGTCTTTGGTTTGTCTATAATCCAAGATTAACTATGACAGTAAAATTAAATATGTAGCCTGTGATTTATTCTTGATTGAATGTGACTGATTACTGCTAAATAAATTAATCACTTGCAGATGGAGCGAGGTCTGCAGGTACAGGAATATGTAACATTACCAAACACTGTATAAATGCCCTTCTTTTGTACAGTTCCTGAACAACTTGTGGTTTTGGCAAGTATAGAATACTTAAAAAAGGTTTGGGGTCTGGTCAGTACCTTGTTCAGTACTTGATGGTCAGTTGTCTCATGCAAGGGTGGCTATGTCCATGGGAGGTTCATCCAGCTCAGCATCATATCTATGCCTGTCCCATCTGCTCTGTTTTGCTTGAAATTTCTCACTCACCACGTAACTTTTTTTTTCTTTTAGTCAAAGACTTGCTAAGTAGTTGCTTGTCAATGAAGTGACTTTTTCCCATTGATTGATACCATGCTACTTTAAGACCAGAAAACAATCCTTCATCCATTCTGGAATCTTCAGAGGTAAGTAACTTCCTGTATCAACCTCTGCACTAAATAATCCATAGTTTATGAGCTTCCAGCATCTCTGGACTGAGGCACCAATTCTTCATTATAATTTTAAAATAAAACACAAAGTATCTTATCATTGTCTTGAGTAAATTATGACCTGACCTCTCAAGCAAGTTTCTGAGACATAACAGAGAAAAGATTAGATACAGACCATAGACAATTGTAGGTGGAGTGCAACAATAACACAAAATGTTGTTGAAGAGAAACCTGTCATTATTCCCAGTAGCAGAGACTTTGACTTGCATGTCAGAACAGAAGTGGACAAGGATGGTAAGAGTAATGGCATTAATGACCAAGAAATTCTGCCTTGGTGCATGTAGCATGAGCAGGTGTCTGAAGGCCTGGGGCTAATAAGGATTGCTGCATCTGTGTTAAGTGAAAGGGTGATGCTGAGGGAGGAGCACCTGCAGTAATTGCAGCTCTCCAGTGGCCATTGAGTCTCTTGAGCACCAGCACAACTCCTCACTGCAGTGAGTACTGGCAGCAAAGTCCACGTCCATCCTGGGCTGGGCAGACCTGCAATGGCTGCAGTGATACACTCACTTCTCAGGGCTCTTTGGTCTTTTTTGCCCCCATGACCCTTCCTGCAGCTGTAAGTGTCTGCTTTCTCCTCAGTTTCAGGTGATTCTCGGCACCTGACATGTAAAGCCTCCTGCATTAGTGTTGGCTACTGGCCAGTTCAGAGGGTTCTGCTGGACCTGCAGACCTCCAGCCTAGTGCTCCCATCCCTTTGCTTTGCCTGTGTCAGCTCCCAGCCTGGCTGTTGTTCTTATGGATTAGTTGCACTAGTGAACATGGGATGAACACAGGCATCTCCATCCAGTGTGCTTTGTCTCTGGTGCTAGCATTCAGGTGAACCCAAAGGACTGCAGTAAGGATATTCTGCATTTGCTCCTACTGAATTCAGGCCAGAGGCAAAAAGAGCACCTCTGGACAATGCTTCCCTCTTAGAATTTATTTCCCAGTCCTTTAGCCCCCCCAGAAGTGTCTTGGCAGTGAATAGCCTCTGCAGTTCTAACTACTTCTAAACAAAAGGAATTTAAAAGTTTTTCCCAATAGCCTGAAGGGAAGATGCCTGTTGCCCTCAACAGGCAAATTTGCCTTAACCTGGATGAAGGAGGGAGCTATTCCTAGGTGAAAAACACCTGTATTTCTTACAGTTCATTTTAGTGAATTTAGTTCCCATTGAAGGTGTGAAAGCAGGTAAGAGAAGCTATAGCCTGTTTTGTTCTGATTACTTTTGGCTTGCTCCAGAATTACTTTCCTACAGAAGAACCTGCATTAGAAACTGGCTCTGCAATTTTACACAAAGCAAGTATAGCTTGAGCATCCTTTCTACATTGACCTGACAAAGAAGACTCCTCTCCAACGTAGAAAAAGTGGTTTGCTTCCCCTGTTCCTCCAGCACCTGGTCTGTCTGCTGAAACAGCCATTGAGGTTGCCACTGGTAATGGTGTTTTATTTTGGATACAGAATGGTATTCTTTTACAGATCTAAATGCCTGGCAAAACTATTAATTGTGCTTGTTCCAGGAAGAATTTGTGGAAATGTAGTTTTAACACTTTACATCCAAGTAGTCATTCATTTAAAAAAAAAAAAAAAAATTGAAAAATCAATTTTATGCTTAGCACTAGAACTGTGCTTAGTTCTTTCAAATCCATTACACTGGAATATTGATAGACTGTGAGAAAATGCAATTTGGAGCTACACAGGCAACTTCAAGGTACGGTAAGTATTGGACAGCTTGTCACTTTATCATTATTTTACTAAAATCAAAGGGGCTGTGCTAGTTCAAGATGAGTCAAGGATTTGCCTCATTGCTCTATTAGAATGCCAAGCCATAAACCAAGTAGGAAAGCGTTGGCACTGCTTGAGCTAACCAAATGGCCATGTCAAGTCTGAAGTCATCCATAATAATCCAACAGGATCCCTTAGCCCTGTGTAGCTCAACTCAGCCATATTGAGAAGAATCCAAACAGGGCTGGAAGACTGTTCTATGCATAAACTGTCCAAACCACTCTTCAGGAAGAGAGAAGGAGATTATATTATACCTGCTTCAGGAGTTAATTTGAATGGTGAACAATCTTTGGAGAATCAAGAGTGAGCAACAAGCAAAAGTAAATGCACGACCTGAACAACTTAAGGGACTATGTATTTTAAATTCTGAGGAGAAGATGCATACTGTTGGGCAGATCATTCTTTGAATTAAACTCTGAGGCATTTAACAGGCTGACTCATTCCTTACATTCCCAAGAGACAGTGAACATTTATTCCTTATGCTCTTTTTGTTGCAAACTGTTCAAACAATTGCAGGAGGCTTCCACTGCAGAGCCAGCTGAACTAAAATATCACAAAAAGCAGTTTTTCTAGACATCTGTTCAGAGATGCAGGAGATCTCCTGCTGGCAAAAATAGTGGTGTGTGGCATTTAGACTCTGCCAAGCTCCTGTCCTGTGAAAGACCAGAGGCAACAAACTCAGAGGTTGTGGACAATAAGGAGACAAAGGTAAGGAAACACCACCCACTGCCCTCCTCAAAAGCCAGGAAGTGTTGCCTTCACCATTTTTTGCTGTCTATATTTTAAGTTGTCGGAGTTTTTTTTCTTTCTTTCTTAGTAACATAAATGCAAGGTTAGTCTATATGGGGAAAAATGTTAGGCTTACCATTGCTGCCTCAGCCAGTGTAAATAAAATACTTTTTCCAACCTCTTAGAATAAAGGAAAGCGTGCAGTGATAGGAAACCTTTTACAGGGAAAACATAGAAAGAAAACAAGCTGCTACACTTATTAGTGCTGCAAAAGACAAAAATAACTCATCAGCTCAGACCAAACATTTTATATAAACCTTGCATGGAAAGAAAGGGATTCAAGTATGATCAAATTAGGTTTCTTACAAAGTCATGACATTTCTGCTATGGAGTTGGCTGATTATGGGTATTTAGTAATTTATCCTGTTGGTTCAAGGCTTGCCTTTGACAAAACTTGTTTTTTATGGCAGCCAACAACATTTAATCTGGGATAAATGAAAGTAATTTCATTTTTATTTTCCTGGCTTTAGACATGTCCAGCTATGTATTATAGCATACGTCTACATTATGGAACAGAAAATTCCTAAGAGGGCTGGAGTTTTCTTTGTTTAATTAGGAGATGACGTTTGAAGAAATTCACAGCAAAGTCACAGGTAAGAAGAAATAGCATGTCTCTTGGGAAGCATGCAGGTAAACTGAATGGCTACCTCACCTTCCTTCATATAAAGTCTGTTTAAAATGTAATTTTATGTCTTGTAATTATCCCAAATACTACTGGATAGGATGACCTTTGAACCTCACTGCCTTTGAAGCGTACTAATTTGGTTTCCCCCCCAGGCAGACAGATGTGGTACAGTCTGTATATACTGGTGATGGTAGAACATTACATCTGATTCACAGCTGCATGACATCAACTTATGAAGCTGAAAGATATTAACACTGACAGAGAACTGTGATCTAGATTGCAGGAAAAGTGGTAATCTCAGGACTACATCCAAATCATCAGGATTAAGAATCAGACTTGAATCCTTTTCTTTTCATGTAAAACGTATGTAAAGTGCTTAGTCTGTGCTGAATAATTACTTTTATATCCTTTAAAGCACTAGTAAATTTCTTTAGTAGCAAATATATTGCTATGATGGATTGTCAAAATGTCTCAGCTCACCTTCCCCCTTCCCCACAGTTCTCCCAGGGAAGAAGCCCAGACAGCCAGAACCCAGATGCCTGGGAACATGCTGCTGCCTGCCACGATGGGAGATGTGCCAGCAGTCTGTATAGGTGAAATGCAGTCACAGTAATCTCTCAGTTTATGGTGTCCCCTCTTTCACTAAAACCTTGAGCCATCCCTGTCTTACTGAAATAACTCCCATGAGACTCATCTTTCAGGGGAAAAAAAAGTGTATGGGAATAAAGGATCCAGTCTTGATGTTAAGTCAGTGAAATTGCTGCAGACTTAGTTCGATGCAAGTGGGAGAAGAAATCGGGGTATAATCATCTGAAAATATTTTGAGGGTATCATTTTCCCCAGAACTCCTTTATCAGTGTCACCTGGAGTCACCACATACTATACTGCAGTTTCCTGAGAAGACTGACATTTTCCAGCATCCTTTCAGCATTATTGTCAAAATTGTCTAAACTAAAAGCTAAAACTTTAAAATAATCGATTTTGCCATTTTTTTTAAGTCCTATCTTTGCCTCTGGAATCTTTCCAAAATCTATAAGAGACTGAAATCAGTTCAAATTGCCTTCTCTGTACTCCAAACAAAATGAAAAGAAAAGAAATTAAAAGATAAAGTAAAAGAAAACCAAAAAGAAATTAAATGAAAAGAAACAAAAAGAAATTAATAGAAAAGAAATTAAATGGAAAGAGAAATGAAAAGAAACAAGGCAAGGCAGGGCATGGCATGCTTTTGGAAGAAAGCTTAGTCAATTAAAAAGAAGTACATCATTAGCAAAGTCTTATGGAAGACATTGAGCTTAAAGTCAGAATCAACACTAAGGACAACAAAGAATAAAAATAATCAAATTGGTTTTTTTTCTTCCTAATGAAAAAGAAAAGAGAAGAAAAGGTAACTTTAGAATTTTCTGTATTGGATGGCTTTCAAAAAAGAAAAAAAAAAAATCTTGCCCCCCACTGACATGAAACTCTTTGCTTAACTGTGTTGTCAAGTCAATTAAAAAAAGTCTCTTGTAAGGCATGGGTCAGCAACATAAAAGTCTTGGTGTGACTCTTCCAGAACAAACTTGCAAAGAGAGAGATTTATGCACAAGGGGACTTTATTTAGGCTTGGTTCTGCCCAGATTAAGCACTAATACCAAACACTGTGCATTAACACAAATGCCCAATTCCAAAATGTATTTTGGAAGCCCAAAATACAATCTGTTCTTTTCTTCTTTGTCTGCTAGTAAGTTAAACAAGCCCAGAACAGCTCTGTGGCACTGAAGTCAACTGGAACAGTACAGCCCATGTTCATAAGATAAAATTACCTTACCCTTCAAAACCAGATGGCTTCATTCAAGCTGTCTATTGGAAATGGTCCATAACCATGCAAACTTATGACCCACACTCAAGGCCTATGTATGGAACACTGATGATCGGTCTGGGTCAAAACCAGCAACCACCAGCGTTTGTAGAGAACAGACACTTGAGCTGCAGTGTCTCAGAACACACCCTGGAACTGTTTGGTTTTCTGCTATAGTCACAGAATTTGCAGACATTGATCCTACAGCAAACACAAAAGGCTTGCCATGCAGTCTTGGTGAGTTTACGACAGCACAGAAGCTCAGGGAAGGTTCTGAAGACCAGAACGCTGAGTAAGACTTCCTTCAACATGAGTCAGGGAAATAAAGTAGTAGGGACTGCAATTAATGTCAGGTTGTATGATGAATGGGGGCTGCCTGCAGGAAAACAACCTAATGGGAAGCCACCTAACAGCCAGCTAATCAGAAACACCAAGGAGAGAGCTTTGCCTGAAATATGACCTTATGCTCAGAAGCATCTCCAAGAAAGTACCTCTGACTGGTTGGAACCCACAGCCTTCTCCTGAAAGCTGGTGCTGACTGTGGTTTCTCCTGAACCATTCTTCCAAGGCATGTCTGGAGCTGCCTTTCTCCATCTGTATGAAAGCTTAGCAGGTAGAATGCTTATAGGGGAGCCAACTTCTGATGGCAATGGAAATGTGAGCAGCTCTGGTCCCTGATTGTTTGCCCTACAGTACTCCCTGACACAGTTAAGCTTTGTGATTTCTTTTGTCACCTTAGAAATCGTGAAATTAAAAACAGCCTCTGCAGCAGCCAGTCACGTTTGGTGGTGAGCTGTACCACAGGGTATGGATCTCCTTGCTGGGAAGCTATAATTCACTGCATCTGGACAGGCATAGAAGGCTCTAATGGCACCAAAAATCACAGAAGGTGCCTGGCTCAAATCCTGCAACATAAAACTTTTTCCTATGCAAGATACCTACACAGGTGTGTGACCAGTCCTGAAATTAGTGAAGGTGTGGGAGCACTTGGGACACTAGAGACACTGATAAGCAAAGGCAGTAAAGTCACAATTCTGATGATCCTGACGGCCTTCTCACCCATGGTGACCTGCTTAGCAGTAAGCACACTAACAACTGCTTGTCACTAGGTCACAGCCTCTCTTTCTCTCCCTTCCTTTATCCCCTGATCTCCTTCATTACTCATTTCTTGCCCATGCTCCCCTCCCCATTCCCAGGCACATGTTGTGATCCCATCTTTTGTGTCGATTCTGCTGCACACAGGATTCTTCTATGAGCTAATCCAACTCAAATATCCAACAGAGAATTACCTGCTGCCTTTGCAAGCTTACTTTTCTGCTAAGTGATTTGAATCAGCTTGTCCAGTGGCAGCTCAAAACAATCAGCATGTCCTGAGGCTGTGAGGAGGCGGCAGTGGCTGCAGCCTTTGGTAGGAGTGATCTCTTTGGAAATGCACCTGTAAGAAGCAGAGACTTCCTTTCTCTTCCTCAGACACTCTCCCACATCTTCCCAGACAGCAGGAAGGATGTGGAGGAGAAAAAAAGCAATGATGTTCAAGTCTTCTGCTGCATCTCTGCAGAAAGGGTCTCAGAATTTCCTGAACCTGAAAGAGCAAGTAGGAGGAACCTTATGCTGTGCCTATTCTTGTCTCTGTAGTCTAATCATCCTTTTTAAGATTTAATTGCTTGTTTTCTTGGGGTGCATACCTTGTTTTAAAGGAATGAAACAGGGAGATATTGCTCAGTGTCTAACTATGAAATGTGTTTCCTTCCCCAGGCTCTCCTTTATTATTTGTCTATCCTCCCAACACCTGACAGAGCTTCTTGGGGACTGTCATAATGGATTTCCTGATAGATGGCACTTAAATAACTGTCTGTAAACACTGTGCTGGTTTTATTCCATTAACTGCCACACAGAATTCATTCCATTGGGATTTACTGTAGTATCAATGCTACAAAAGGAAAAGAAGAGAACTTGTGCAGCCATTGATAATTATTGCCTTGATAAATCAACATCAGCAAGAAAACTTAATACTATTTTAAATCACTATTCACAGTTATTAGGCCCTAATTCTGTATGTTCTAAGCATGAGATTATGAGAATAATATACAGATATATTTCAAAGCCAGGAAAACTAAATCAACATGCTAAACAAATACATATTAAAAAATGATTTAATTGATTCAACAAAATAAATAAAGCACATATAAAACTTCTTGCTATGAATGACCTATAACTATTCCATAATTGCAAGTAGTATTACAAAAAAATGCTGCTTCCTAATCATTTACTGCTTGTTTTCTTTTATATTCTCTTTGTGCAACTGGCCACATAAACCACGTAATGCTTTTTTTCCCTTATGCTTCTCAAGTAGGAGAAAAGCTATTTCTTTAGATTCCTAGGTCTCTCAGCCACATTGTTAACAGACGCATTTTTACCCATTTACCTAAAATGTATTAAAATAAGCTTCTCGTGCATCACAGGCGTAAATATTAATAGCTAGCATATGCACAGTTCAGATTTGGCAAGTAAGCTATAAGATATATTGGCATCCTTTAAATGTTATTTCCTCATTCTCCAGCTCCTAAAATCTTGGGAGGTGAGGGGAAATATCTGTGTTTGTTGCTGTTTACCTTAAAATGAAATCTCCAGCTAATGGGGTTGGAGAGATGCGCTCGAACACAGGAAGAAGATGTAACAGATGTAATGGCATCTGCTTGCACTTTCAGAACCTTAACTAAAAATGTTCTGAGGAACAATTTCCTGCATCCTTCTCAGTGAGCACCAACTTAGCTACTCATTGATAATGCTTTAAATGTCAACATCCTTCTATCACTGCTTACCAGAGACAGAAGAGGAACGACAGCAATATACCATCAAATTTCCTCAACCCCCAGCCCCAAAACAACCTTAAAACACTTACCAACGATATTCCATCTTTTCAAGCTGAGTTTGAACCAAGGACACATGAAGCTCAAACAGCAGAACTGACCTCAGGAACCTGAAAATTTATTTGGGAGGTGGGGGGCATATTCATGGGACTGTGCATGTGTCATTCACATGGATCAGATCATATGATACTAGTATGTCTGGCAGAATATTTTTTATGAAAGGGTTTTTTTGTGTGTGTTATAAACAACAAAAACTATAGATAATTATAAATATTATAAATAAAAAATTCTATAAATTATTAACATAGCTACTTCTCACACAAGGTCAAATTCTCTCAAGCAGAGCTGTGGTGGCAAATACTTAGCAACTATTGTTATTGGTGGAAGAAAAAATACTGATGGGCTTTTTAAATTATTTTTTAATTGGGGGGTATTTTCTACGGTCCTTACTTTTTTCTTCCTTCTTTCTCTCTCAGAAGAATTAGGAATCCAATAAATTTGCAACCTCAGGACTTGTATGACACACAAACAAAAGTCCTTTGTTTCTCTTCTATATATCTGTTAAAAGAAAAAGTACTGCCAGAAGTGTACTTCAAAGACTCTCTTGCAAGCTTCTTTCAGAGCTTTCCTTCCTGTTCGAAGGACATTACCTAAAACGATGTCAGACAAGAGAGTTGTGGTGGTCAACCTCATGCTGAATACAGCTCTGTAGAAGTTCTCTTATGATGGCTTCAAAACTAAATATCTAACTTTTGGAAAACTATTTGGGAACATCAAAGTGTGTTTCTTTATTGTCTTTTATCATATTTCTTAACTGTTTAGCTGCAGGACAAACTTGATAGAACCATAGAATCATAGAATGCTTTGAGTTGGAAGGGACCTCAAAAGGTCATCCAGTCCAACACCCCTGCAGTAAGCAGGGACATCCCCAACTAGATCAGGTTGCTCAGAGCCCCGTCAAGCCTGACCCTGAATGTCTCCAGGGATGGGGCCTCCACTACCTCTGTGGGCAGCCTGCTCCCCTCCAGTGTTTCACCACCCCCATAGCAAAGAACTTCCTCCTAATGTCAAATCTAAATCTACCCTGCTCTAGTTTAAAACCATTGCCTCTCATCCTATCACTGCACACCCTCGTAAACAGTCCTTCCCCAGATTTCCTGCAGGCCCCCTCAGGCACTGGAAGGCCACCACAAGGTCTCCCCAGAGCCTTCTCTTCTCCAGACTGAACAACCCCAACTCTCTCAGCCTGTCCTCACAGGAGAGGTGCTCCAGCCCTCTGATCCATTTTGTGGCCCTCCTCTGGACCCTTTCTAACAGGTCCCTGTCTTTCCTGTGCTGAGGGCTCCAGAGCTGGACACAGTGCCCCAGATGAGGTCTCACCAGGGCAGGGCAGAGCAGAGGGGAAGAATCACCTCTCTCGACCTGCTGGCCACACTTCTTTGGATACAGCCCAGGACGTGCTTGGCCTCTGGGCTGCAAGTGCTCACTGTTGGCTCATGCCCAGCATTTCATCCACCAGTGCCCCCAAGTCCTTTTCTGTAGGGCTGATCTCTACCATATCATCCCCTAGCCTGCATTGATAATAAGGATTGACACTAAACAGTCACCTTGATGGTAACCTAGTCTTCATAGTGCTTCCAGAAACCCCTAAATAAGTTCTGAAAGTGTAACCTCCTCCAGAGAACGCTCAAAATTACTAATATACATTTCAAAAGGCTCTGTAATATGCCCATTGCATCTTCACATGAAGCTCCACTGTGAGCATGAGGCATTCTTAAAAAAACCCATAGCTCACTTGATATTAAGCCACATGTGTGGGAAAGCCTGCTACTTGGCCTAAAATGCTCTATCAAGAGCCTCTTTCTAGAGAAGATTTTTGTAATGCCCTAGCTTGGCCAGGGTAGACCAGAGTTGGTTTGTTCCTGAGTTTATTGATGTGTATGTCCCCCAGTCAGGTATACACAAACCAGGAGGTAGTGTTCATGGAAAGAGAAAAAGGCTGTAGTAATGACAGTAAGGACAAAAGTAACTGCTCAGGGTAAAGGGGCTTTCCTACTTCAGATGAAGTGTGTCAGGAGATCCACAGCAGAGGGCAATTTGTGCAGCCTCTGTGTGAGCATGGGAGCAGGGAAAAAGAGAAAAAGATGTCAGTGATAAACATCGGGCTGGGTGGCAGAGAAAATGATTTAGAGCATCCACAAAGTTGTAGAAGGAGCACTAAACTTGTGCAGCAGGGACAGCAGGCTAGGGACATTCCCTAGCTATGGCCTTGACCACAGAAACCCCAACAATGACAACAGGGAGTAAGTACTGAGATCCCTTTCTCCAGAAATCCTTCAAGCTCTTCTCCATGAGACTCAGCAGGCAACACTTCCTCCTGCCACCAGCTGTCCTTCAACATCTCCACCCACTCACTTACCAGCCAGGCTCCTTCACTCATCAGTGAGGTTGCTCTTGTTGGTCATCACACAATACATACTTCTAGAAATGTCAAAGATGGTGAACAAAGTCTTGACAGCAAGGACTTGATTGCACTCTTGTTATGTTGGAGCAGTTGACGTAAGATTATGACTGGCACCTAACAGGGTGACATTGACCTCAAAATGAGCTTAAGTAGTTCAGGTGTATGTTGCTCCCTCCATCAAGGTTTTTGAAATCTTTTGTTCTTCTCTAATCTTTCCCACCATCATGTGCTACCACATATATCCTATTGGTGTACTTGCTAGAAGACATTTATGCAATGAGATTAAAGTAGGTGCTGAGGAGCCTTAAAAGAGGATGGCAGTGAACAGAGGGGTCACAGAGCATGCATGGAGAAAGAGAGAAAAAAAAAGGGCTGAGGAAAGTCTTTCCAGACAGGTTGATTGAGCTCCTCTCTCAGGATGCTCTGTATGCTAAATTACCTGTTCATAAATAAAGTATTTTGTATTATCCCTTCAGGCTAGAGCATGGACATAAGCAAGGTTTCAAGAGCTATCGCCCTCTCTTCTGGACACACCCCAGAAGCAATCTAGCAGAGCAGTCCAAATGTGTTCAGCATTTTATCTGCTCATGATACTCTGGTATTAAGTAAAAGGAAACATAATTCATAAAGACCATATCACAACCACCATTTCACTCATCAGAGCAGTAAGGTAGTGATTAGAGAAAAAAAAAAAAAAATTAGTTCACATGGTTCCTTGGCCAATTCTAACTCAAAATATAATTTTTCAAATCTCCCTAAATAGAAGAAGGTTAGTGGAGTGGATAATCTTCATGAAAACTATTGGCCTTTCATCCTATATCCTTACTCTGAGAAACTATAATAGTGGTTTCCTTCTTTCTGTTTTTTCATCTCCAGACTTGGGGGAAACACCTATTGAATTTGGTTAGTGGCATCCAGCTGGTGACTTCATTTTCTCTTTTTTGGAAGATGACTTAGCTAGTTGTCTGTACTGCTTCGGGAGTCGGCAGGGATAGAAGTACAGAGAGTTCTTCCTGTACTCCAGAATGCACGCTAAAAACTGAGACTTTGCCACAGCTAAAAGCAGTACAATAATAAAAAAAAACCAAACCAACACTTCCCACCAATAAAGTTTTAGTTATATATATCCACTTGCTGTGAAATACAGCCTCCTGAGAAAGTCACTTCAAAGCTTAGAGTAACAGCTTAAAATGAGACTGGACTTGTCTTCAGATTCAATGGAAGTCAGTATTTTTCTTCTGACAGAGTACCAGGAAATACAGCTTGATTTGTCTTTCTTCTCTTGAAAAATGTCAGATTTTGGCATAAGCCTTTATCAGTCTTTGGAAGTTCCTTGAACATTAGACAACACAGAAAATCTGCCAGTTGTCCAAGATGCAGCAACTGCATTGGGTGGATGCTCCTAACTGGTAAATTCACTAACTCCTCTTTTTAAGTGCTGCATCTGAAAACACTTTTTTTCTTAGCTTTTTACTAAACAAGTCTGTAAAGTATGTAGCTGTTTCTTTCCCATCCCTGGAACAGAAGGTAGGTAGATGCAGCTTCACTCTTTTGTACTATGGTTCAAAAACATGGTTCATAACATTGTGAAGGCTGCATATGAATAATACCTCAGTCTGTTTAATCATTGACACCTAAAAATCTGAACCAAGGGACATTTCATGCACAGTATTAAAACCTGCTTGAACACAGGACTCCATAAAAAGTAAAGTAGTGGAGAATTAGCCCATCGAGTTATGTGTGACAGAACAACCTCAAGTTTTCATATTGTCCATGACAGAGTATTAAATTCCTGAGTTGAAAAAAATATGTGAGTTTTAGTTTTTTGCTTTTCATGTCAGAAACAGAGCCTTTGGTTTCTGCTATATTTTGCTTTTAAAACCAAGGTCTCTTGGGAAACTGAAGATATATTTAAAACTGCTAAAACTTTGACATAACTACAGTTGTGAAAATAAGTATTCAGTGCTCTCAAAATAGGTTTGGCTATTTAAGTCAACTGCAGTGAAAGTAGGTAGCTTGGGAATCACATGGAATGTAACTTGTCCAGATCCTCAGCTGGTATAATTTGCTTAAGTGCTAAACCAGCTGTTTGACTAGACATTTAGGCTTTAGTAAATTATATTTGAAGAAAAAAAGGGGGAAAAAAAAAAAAAGCTTGATAGAAGCTAGCTAAAGCTTAGAATTTAAGAATTAATTCTCTAAACTTGAACCAGCTTACTCCCTCTGCATCTCCCACCAGATCAATACACCTCTTTTAATTGGCTTTTCTCTTCAGGTGGGAAGCATTATGGAAAACCTACAATACAGAAGTGACTGCCTAACAGGAGACTTTGGAATTTGTGATGCTGCAAAGAGTGAGAGACCCTACCTGGGGTTGGAGATAAGAAAGTGTAAGGCTAGATTTAGTCAGGGTATATGTACAATGCAACTACTCACAGTCTCTCAGCTATGGTCTGGCTAAAGCAGACTGCTTCCTTGTCATTCCCTCTAGTCAGTTTAGAGGGCAACTATTCTGTTATGTTGACATGCCATTATATTTCATATTTCTTTTTCCAAGCTTTCAGCCTAATGGACACTACATGCTATTGTAGTATATCATTATATCATATTATAATATCATATTATCAGTATATTATCATGAGTACTCAACAGATCTGACTCATCATATTGGTCTTCCCTTTGGAGAACACTGGTCCCCACAGCCTTCTCTCTAGTAAAGCATCCTGAGAAACTTCTCTGTCTGATCTTTGCTCAGAATGACACCTGCACAGAAACCAAGGGAGGGACTGAGGAGATGAGGATGATGCGTGAAGGAGACACTTTACTTGGCTTCCTGTTGGGGTGCATAGACAAATCTGGAAACAGGACAGTGCTGTAGGGGCCAGTAAGACAGATGTGGCCATGCCAGCCCTCAGACAGCTTTTTAAGATGTCTATTTAACTCTCATATTGAATATGTCATGGGCTAAAACTGATTAAAAAGCAAATAAAATGGCATGGGCAATTTAATGGGGAATAAAAATGTGACATGTACATTCTCTCTTTTTTTTTCCTTCTGCAAGAAGGTAAACCCTCTGCTTTAGTTTGCTCCTCTATCACTTCAGTGCCAAGAAACATGCTGCAACCTGCCCTTCAGATGCTTTGATCTCCCAGCCACCACCTGCATGAACGTGATATTCATTAAGAAATCTGCACATCAGGTGGGGTGAGGTGAGGAAACAGGAATCTTGGCACAGAAGTGAGTGTACAAACAGCACATCTAAATCAGTGGATCCAGGAAAAATGATGGGAGAAAGGTGTAGAGAAGAACTTGCTTCCTTCAGTAAAGACAGTGTTGCTAGTAAAAGGACAAAATATACATGGTACATAAAATGCAGTATTTTCAACTGGGTACAATATGACACAGTTACAGACAGCTACCAATAAATCACAGGCCCCAAAATGTGAATAATATGGTTTCTAGAATGTAACATTAAGCTAGGTCAGTGGGATAGAATGGATGTTTTTGTATGTGGGAGATATATTTTTTTAAATTTTTTTTTAGTGGGCTTCCTGTAAAAAAAAAAATCATAGTTGCTTAAAAAACCTCTAAATGACAACCTTTTTTGACGAGATTTATAAGAAGTAACAAGAAAATCTTTCTTCGGGACCCATTTTGTAAAAATGCTTTTGCTCACCTCTGCTTCTGTTTTTTGACACTCAGTTCTGCTGTGCTGCAAAGAAATGTTGTGGTACATTGCACCTGTGATATATCCACGCTAAGAACAGATGAGGAGAGAAGGAACATTCATGACTTTGCAATAATGAGACTGCTGATCCACAGCTTGCTGGTAATTCCTGCACAGCAGAAACAAAACCAAAGAGAATTGCCAAAGATCTCATCCGCATGCTAACAACTGCGTGTGTCTTCAGGTCAACCTTTTTGGTTTTTTTTTTTTTTTTTTTACCTGGCACTGCTAATGGAGTGGCAAGCAGTCTTATCCTCCAAGCAGTGAATCGTCTACAGATTCCAGAATACCATTTATTTTGTCTGACTTTATTCGTTGGCAATTTATTCATTGCCAAGAACCAGTCAGATAGGAAACTCAAACTGATAGGTGCCAGTTCTATGATAGGTTTCCCTCATTTTACCTTAAATTGCTTTCTAATTGATACAAAGATTGGAATCAGTTTAAATTGAAGCTATCTTTGACCCCTGTCAAATTGAAATAGTGTTTATACAGTGCATCACTACAGTATAAATTTGGTTTGAATTTTATTTAAGATAAATTGGTGCATTTTCCTTATGCAGAGACAGCTTTATTTTAATAACACTTAACATAGCACACTTGATATGCAAAAACTAGCACTGGCAGGGTGTTTGCAATAGATGGCCAGTGGCTCACCATTTTTTATTCATCAAGGGTTAACCAAGGAATCAGGAGTGAGAATCATGCAGCGACCAGAATGTCTTACCAGCTGTGACCGGTTCAGCCCCTGAGACAGAGGGCTCAAAATAATGAAGTGATTTATAGGTTATAGCAATTCAGGACTCACTCCAGGAGCTGCTGGAGAACAGTGATGCTCTGCACACTGCTCATCTATGCCCTGCTATGCTCCTCATCTGTGGACCTTCTACCGGCAGACTGTTTCCCACTACCAGAGTATAAGTTTCCCACTACTTACTGAAAAAAACCCTGAAACTTAGCTGTGTTTGTCCATACCAATTTCTGTAAATTGGACTGCCGCTAAGAGCAGAAAGATTTGTAACCATACAGAGCTACTAAAACACCCTTTATAGGTTAAGAAGGCCTGTCTGCTACTTTATATGTTTACCTTCCACCCAACTTCAGTATTTAGCTCAGAACTAGATAGGATAAAGCAAAGTAGACACCAGTAAGTCACAAGTACTCTGCTTGATATGGAGGTCTGTGACTCTGGGAAATATATTGTGATGGACAGTTACTTTTTTAATCTATATTTTTTTTAATGTAATAACTGTAAGGTTATGACACGACTTTAAAAACACGACTATCCTGTAGGCATTACCAGATACAGAGAGTATCAATATCATCTCACCAAAAGCTAGCATAATTTAAATTGATCTCTCTTTGGAAGCATTGAGCATCGGAAGACTGTATATACTGGGACTCTAGCAGTCACCAGGAAACAGTATTTTAACTGCAAAAGCTAGTAACAGCCATCTGCACACTTATAAACATGAGTGTATACCATTTTTATTATGTCTGTCAAAGTTTTCAATACAAATAGGAAAAGTTGTTTTCATTATCCTATACCTAGAATTGCAGGCTTCTTCCAATTCACCTTGCTTTTCCTAACAACTTTATTAAAATGTAAGCTTTTAAAATAACGTATTTGAATATTGATGATTATGTGCTTTGAAAACATTACATAGAATTTTTTATTTAAAGCCAAGCATTACAGCTACTGCATCGTATCATGCTACTTTGCATAAAAACTGCATCTTTGTTTAGGTGCTGCACGCTGAGGACAGACTTTTCCTGCCTATTGGACTGCCGGGCACACAACTGCGAAGGGAACCACTTTCAGGCAATTAGAGGAGAAATTCGGTGAGTGGGTATAGCGGCCCCAGGCAAAACATACTACTGATGCATTATGTGTACACTCATCACACAGTGATGAAGACAATAAACAGAGAAGTTATAAGCCTGCAAAAGAATATATTTGCCTACCTCTTAAACTGAAACCACTGCGGTGTTTTACTGTTGACATGAGCATTCAGGAGCAGACCAAGTTCCCTTAGCTCCCAGACCAACAGTGATGAGCGTTGTATAGCATTAAGAGAAAACCATGAGTCCTGGCACTTCCCAGCAATGATTAAGGAAGAATATTCCTCAGTCTACTCTCTCGAAATTTTAAAGCAATTATTAGATAGCAATATTGCCAGTGTTTATTGCACTAATAAGCAAGGGACAAAAGCCAAAGCTCACAGTTAATTTTTCTGTTTAGTTCCCTTTATCTATTTGTTCTTTAATGACCGACATTCTGCATAAACTCTTTAGTTAGCAAGGTGTCTGCATGACAAAGCTTGTGTTTCCTTCTCAGAAAAGCTGCCCCAAAGCCCTGCTTTCTAGAACTCCTGTAAATTCTGCGAATATCTTGAGAAAACTACTTTTTCCATGTTAACCCTCTTCTGTGCTGTCAAGAGACTGTTAGCAGTACTAAATAATAGGACAAGTCAACAGTATTGTCTGTGTCTTTCTCCTTCCATTTACGTCTGTGTGATTACAAGTTTGCAGTCGTGAATGCTGCTAATAGGTAGCACCTGAAAATACTTAGTTTTCACAGATAAAAATATGGGGCAAGACATAGAGCAGTATGTGTATGGCTAGGGTTAAAGAGGGATCTGGGGGCAAACCTGGGTCATGGTTAATGGTGCAAGGGGTAACACTTCTGTGAGGAGGTAAACTAATGAACAGATTTTGTGTCTATCTCTAGGTAGTTTGGGATTTTCTGAGTGTATGGTCTGGAGTGAGGTAGATTAAAAGGCTCTTTCTGGCCCTTGATAATGAGGAGGCTCATTAATTTTTAGGTGGATAATTTCTTTCAATTTTTTAATGGTGTTTTCTAGTCTTTTTTTGTTAACTTGTATAGTTATTGAGTTCTGCTAAAGTGAACTGAGGTACTTACACGAGTGTGATTTGGGTTGCATGATTTGGGTAAGGAGCTAGGTGATGGCATGCTCTGGTTATGATTTCTGTGGTGTAAGAGTAATGCCAGTTTTCTATAGCAGTTGTTAGAAGGAACAAAAGTAGATGTTACAAATCTTTCCTTTAAGCCCTCTTTTTTAAAATATCTTGGTCTGCTTAGCTTTTACTGGGGGAGGGGGGTGTACTCTGTATTTGAGAATGCTACATTGATCACTTCTTGGTAAGAAACATAAAGGTTTAAACTTTATAGATAAAAGTTTTTTCTCATTCACTGTTTGCATTCACTGAGCTTTCACAGTAGATGTGCTTTAGGAGAGATACCCAAGAAATAGGAATAATTTCTATTGCAATGCTGGCTGCAAATGCTGAAGCGAAAAGTTGTTCTTCTATTTAAAATCTCCTTATTGCTCCTTTTTTCATGTCATTTGCTAAAGAAACACCGTCTAATGTACAACATAAATACTGTGTGCAAGAACAAGCTAATGCTACTATAGTGATGCAGAGAAAGGGTGAAATAAAGCTAGAAGTCTACTAACGCCAACAAGCCATCAGGAAGGCATAAAATATCTCCATTATGTTGTAAAATCAAGTCTGTATGTAGCAACATATTAAAATGGAATAGTCACCTTTCCCAGTGATGCTTTGTTATACTTTTTCAGTCTCAGAACCAGCCTGGAACTCAAGCAGGGGACAGTTAAAGTGAGCTTACAGTGGGGAGTGACTGCTCCAGAGCTGCTTCCATGTTGTGAGCTTTTACATAGTGTGGCTGCCACGCTGTTCCCGTCACAAGCACGTTTGAATGTATCTGCAGAACTCGCATCTCTAGGAGTCAAACTGGGCTAGGAAATCACTTTTGTATGCACATACCTTCGAAACTTCATATTTAAGCTTTACTGACTTGCTAAATCTATCAATGTCCTTATTGTGGTACTGAATTATTGCAAATTCAGTGAATGAATTCTTATCTCTTGGGCAAAAGGATAACTTTGTATGCTTCTTTGCTCTTGCTGGATTCAGGTATGAGTTATTACTCTAGAAGCTTGTCTAAATGAGAGCTACGTTTACATAAATTCAGGTGTTAGAAGAATATATAGAGTCATTTTTTCCCTGAAATCAAAACAGCTTCTCTTTATTCAGCCAATATCACTTTGGTTTCATTTCAACCAAAATAAGCTATTCCCATGTGATGAGTACTCATCTGAAAACAATTGTATAACTTATTAATGCAATTATAAACTTTTTTCTTTTGATAAAATTCTCAGGAAGAACTCGGACAATATGTCACTGCTTGTATGGAATTTGTTTCACCATGCAAGTAGAAGTATTCCTCATATTGAGCCAGCTGACTTGTGCTATTATATTGTTTGGATAGAATGTTTATCGGGGCACATGGAGTAACTTCACAAACACATTGAATTTCAAGTGACAGCATTAAGCATGCTGAGACTAAAAGGAAGTTCATGGTGACTGAATAATATTATGCCTATTGTAGCTTATAATGCCATGCAGGTGTTTTGCTGCAGTATGCAGCAAGAAGCACATATCGGTTGTATGATAAACTGTAGGAATCAATTTTGTGTTATTTATGAGGAAGAAATTTTCAAATGGAGTATGGCAAATGCTTTTAAAATATGCTACACCACTTGGCTACCTGACAAAACAATACCCTTTTGTTATAACATGAAAAGGTGACAAAAAAAAAAAAAAAAAATCCAGAATCTATTTTTGTGTTTATTTCAGCATGTCCTATGTTTATCCTTGGAGCACTGTGTGAATACATGTAGTTAACAAACTTCTTTTACAGTTTACACTAACAATATAATGACAATTTTTGTCAGCTACAGGGACTCATATTTTTGTTAGGTTATTTGCATTCCTAGAAATACCTAATTCTGGGAACAAATATCTAACCTGTGTTTGGGCATGTATTTATAGAATCTAATAAAAAGGCACATGTGATAACTTATCAGGGTTTCTAGGTACTTTTAGAGACTCCAATAAATTAAGGAACGTCGGTCAATGCTTCTACAATGAGTCTCTAAATACTGGATTTGGTGTCAGCGGAAGAAACAGTAATACTTTGTGTAATTGATACACATCTCCAGACTCGGATGTATCAGACCTCAAGTTCTAAGCCGTGTGAACCCTTATATAAATGCAAATACAAGAAAGCAGTAGTTACTGGCCGAGTATAAAGGTGGTACTTAACTTTGTGTTATTTCTTCCTCCTCTGTTTGTAGCTGAGCTGAGGCAGGCAAACTGCTGGTGTACTCGAACTGAAACCTGATTCACATGTCAAGCCCTCTATATAATACCACAACTACTTTCATCTCATGTAGTATGCCTTAATCTTGGAAAAAGTAATTGCTATGCATGCTTTTAACTACTTCTAGAACACGGGTATTGAGTGGCAAGAGTACCAACAGGGCCCACGGACTGTCAGAGGAGCACTCCTGCCTCTGCATCACGTTGGCGCCTGGATGCAGCTACGTGTTGCCTCACGTACCTGGCGGGGCAGTTGATTTCTTCGCAAACAAGGGTAGAATGGCAGCTTTTCCATAACCACTCAGGATTATGACAAATGATTGGAAAGCAAACACCCCCAAAACGGACAGGAAGTCGTGCGTAACTCCAGTACTGACACACAAACAAATCCAACAGAAACCGTTTCCACTGCGGAAAACACCAGACTGCGTAACTTCTGGCTTGGGAGGGGGCAAAGGACACGACGCACCCACCCCCCGCCCCGTACTCCTGTCCCGGGGAGACGGGGCGACGGGGAGATACCGGCCCTTTAGCCGCCCCCCCGCGACGGTCGGGGTGGCTCCGGCCGGTCCCAGGGAGGGCGGCTGAGGCGAGTCGCCGTGACTAGCGCTGAGCACGGGAAGCCCGCTGTCGTCCGGGCACGGGGGCCGGTCAGTGAACCAGAGACCGCCCTCTCCGTT
>NW_008625518.1:0-2445 GCF_000691845.1 Merops nubicus | reverse complement strand
CCCCCGGTTCCTCCGGGCCGCCGAGCGCGGCCGCCGCGTCCCGCCCCTACGGGAGACCCGGCACCTGCCTGTCCCGACCTGGAGTCCCGTCCTCGTCCGCGTCAGCCGAAAAGTGCTGACAGCTCCCCTGGGTGTGCGGGCGGTCCCGCTGCAACCCGATTGAGCTACCAAGTACCGCTACACGGATCTGGTATTTCTCTGGCTGAACACGTTGTAAATAGCGCGCCGGGATATTTACCACTACACCTGACACGACTTCTACTTTTTCATGCGGAGGGCTTCTGTATACGATTTATTCTGGCTACTTCCTTTTTTTTTTTGCAAACTGGATGGACGAAACTAAAATCTGTTTGTATTTGTTGTTGTGGATATTGATCTGGCACGTTCGCCATAAAAATTGAGTGTTTCTCTCGTATAGATTCTCCAGGCGCTTTCTGAATGCACTTTGTCTGAAAAGCAATTTACTGAATTAACGTAGCATGCACAAAGATAACTTGAGTTGACGTCCTAGCAAAGTAACATCTATTGCAGAAATGGAATATTCCTGCCCTTAGGTTCCTTTTTTAATGTTAAATTATTAATGGGTCTCCGCATTACATGAATGAAATTGGCGATCGGTACAGGCTGCAAATGGACGTAGGGTACTGGATACAAGAGGAGCTGGTTAGGAAGAAGGATGTCTCTCCAAAAGGACTATCAGGAGCATGAAGTTAGAGAGCCTGCTCTGTTCCTTGCAGTCGGTGAGGACCTCTGAGGGAAAATCAGTGGGTTGTACCCATCCCAGCTCTATTGCATCTCTTAGAACAGAGGAATGAGAAAAGGACAAAACTTTTCCCTACTTGGGGATCATAGATTAGAGCTTTCGTACATGTACTTTTGTTTAGCAGCTGTTTAACTGAATCAATGTGAGTGCCCCTAAGGTAGGGTTAGGGGCAATCATAGTACCTGGTTTTCTTTTAGAACCTGATTGTCAACTTATCACCAAATGCTGTCATTTGTACTTAGTTAAATGGAAGTATTCACATCGCATGTCACAAATTACTTTTGCCTATGTAATCAGTACAGGAAAAAAATTATCTCTAAGGGAAACTCCAGAAAAAAACATTTGTCTAAACTGAAATAGGAAGGGCAAATCACTTGCATTTGTCTATGGATTCTAGAACATTAAAGGTTTTAAAATATGTTGAGAGGAAATGTCGGTTTAAGTATCATTGGGAAGTCAAATTTCTACTGTCTGTTCAACCATGTAATGTACAGTAAGTGAGGTGTGTCATAGTAAAGATTACAACAGTAAACTATGGTTCTGCTCTTTTTTTTTTTTACTTGAACTTCTTCCAGTATTTGAACTTTTAAAGGCAAAAGTTTGAAGTAAGACCATATTAAACAAAGCAGAAAAATCATGCTTACAGTAGTTACTTTTCTTCCACGTAACCTCTTAACGTTTGTTGGAGAGATGTTGGGCAGATGTGCTGAAAATGTGTGATTTTACAGGCAGAGGAAACAAATACATAGAGATTATAGGCTAATAAAAGGAACCTCTTAAGTAGATTGAGAGTATAAATTCTCTCAATATTCTGTAATGTTGTTAGTCTGGTAATAATCTAAAAAAAAATGCCAAAACCACAAACAAAAAAACAACACACCAATAAACTTGGGGAGAAAAAAAGATTGGAATAACTTAGACTACAGAGCAACCCAAAGGAGAAGCTGGTGTGGATTTGAGGAGAAAACTGGGCTGAGTTTTCCTTGAATTTTCTCCAGCTTCTTTGTATTAGAGGGATGACTTGCTTGTAGCAAAAGATGCTCCTAGGCCAGGTCACACGTGAGCCGTTACGTGCTGGCCTCAGGGAGCCCAGTATTCCACATGGCCTTGTCTGCATTCTGCACAAGCTGTTACCTGCCAACCTGTGGCAACAACCACCTGCTCTTCTTCTTCCTGCCCACTTAAAGGAAGTCCCCCACCTTGGAGAATTGGGCCAAAGAAGTACATCCCTCATCGAATTCCTCCCTTGTTTCCCTCGGCTTCTGGTGCCCTTACTGCACGTGCTGCAGACAGCACCGTGGTGCACTTGCTGTTGTGGGTGAGCACCAGTTCAGGTGGTGCCTGCCTGGGTGAGGAGCAGATGGGAGAGAGGAGGAACTGTGCTGCCGTGGCCAGAACTGATCCTCTGTGGTGCAGGGACACGGGGTAGGAGTCACAGAAAGCCAGCTCTGTTCAGCCCTGAGCTCCTCAAGGCTCAGGTGAGGAAGCTGCACATAAAGTTTACCTGCTCTGTTCTTCTGAGTGCAGATCATCATCACAAAAGTAGAAGATATGCCTCCACTATGATGGTAGGGAAGACGTTTATAATTTGGAGTTGTAACCAGGCAGCATAATGCTAATCAAGATTTGAACCTTTCTTTTGTGGTCCCAGGTGTCTTCAAAACCAGAAAGCAGAATTAAGA
>NW_008625517.1:0-6018 GCF_000691845.1 Merops nubicus | reverse complement strand
GATTCTATGATTCTATGATTCTCCACTCCCAGCCCATGCTTCTCTAGTCACCATCATCCATGAGCTCCCAGGGCCAGGGCTGCCCACAGAGATCTTGTTTCCCCCTTGCTGATACTCATGGCACCTTGAGGTCCTTGCCTTCCACCTCCCTTCTCCTTCCTTGTCTCCATCCCCTAACCTTGCCTTGGGCTCCCACCTCTCAGTCCATCCCTGCCATCTCCTGCCAAGTCCATGCTGACCCTGAGCTCTCCATCTTCTGGTGTCCATGTGTATGGTCTACCTGTCCCTGCCGTGGTCCCTGCCCCATGGCTGGCACCCAGCACCCTCCCTGCCATGATGCCCTCCCTTGATGCAACTCCTACAGAAGCACCCTTGACAGCACGACTGGCCAGGGCTCCCTGAAACACAGCTGCCCTGCCAGGAGCCGGGGTGAGGGCAACCCAGCCTCACCCTTTCTCCACACGCAGAGGAGCTCCTGCCCAGCCCAGCCCAATCTCTGTGGGCAAGTCAGAGCGTGAGCTGAGTTTCCTGCTGTTGTGTCTCCCGTCCCCCACGTAAGTCATGCTGGGCAGGGCAGGTCTGATCTGGTCTCCTCTCCCCGAGTCTCCTCCTGCCTTCCTCAGACTGCAACCAAAAGGCAGGATCTTGTGTGGAGAGGTCACAGCTGCTCCAACAGCCAACAACTCCTGTTCTGAGGATGTGGAAACCTCCTTTCACCGGTGCCTGCTCGCAGAGACAGTCTCCAGGGCTGAACCATCTCCCAGCAGCATCTGGAGGCTGGCTGGAGGTGGCTTTGCAAGTAGGAGACCATTGGACCCTAACAAAAGCAGGAAAGGGGTGTAATTCTTGCGGGGGAAGTATGAATAGCAAATCCCCCAGAGGAGGAGAGGCCAGCTTAGAAGGTAGCAGGAACACGTGGTAGATTCAACTGATTTCTTGCTAAGCTGTGCTTCCAGAGAGCTTCCCTCTTCCTGCTCCTCCCCAGGCTCTCCTCCCTTTGGGCCAGCTCTGCCAGACCCTATGCAGCTCCTGCGCTAGCAGGACAGGAATCCAACCAGCGTCCTGGTCAGGGCATGGCTGAGGGTGCCTGCTCCTAAACCTGCACCCTGACAGGTCCAGGGGTGGGAATGCAACAAAGGAGGTCAAAGGATCCTCCACCACCACCTCATGCATAGCACAGATCACTGTTTCCTACCCATGAGCCCTCATGCTAAGGCACATGAGCAAGAACTTGAGTCTATAGGGGAGTAAACAGAATGCCAGAGGCAGGGGATGGGAAAGAGGCCACCATAGCCCAAGTCCCTGCCATAGGCATGGTGCTGGGAACAGCAGGACCTGCCCCTTGGGGGTGGCCCACAGCCCAGGGAAGCTGACCATCCACATGGGTTCCTCATGGTCTGATAGTCTCTGGGAGGCTCCTCTCAAGTCTGAATCCCCAGATCAGCTCAGGCTTTGAGCACCAAAGCTCGGCTTGCCAGCATGGTTTCATTTTTGGTGCTCTGCTGTTTCTACTTGAACAAATCTCTGGTGCTGCAGAGGATGGGTGGAGATAGAAGAAACCTTCCTGTTCTCTGCAGAAGTCTGTCTGAACCCTGAAGCAAGAAACTGATTAATCATTGCTTGAATAATTGCAGGCCACTGCAGACAATCTGTTCCAAACGGCCTGGGAAGGGAAAGGATGAGGTGGACCTTGGGCCAGGGGAGGTCACTCACCCCAGCACATTCACACGTCAGCCTCAGAGTTGCTCCCAGAAGCTGTATTAAATGGTTTCTTTCTAAAACAGAGACATGATCTCTTCATAAAAGCTTGAGCAATGCTGTGAGCCCATCATCCACCTGAGAAAAGATCTTCCAGTCTTCAAATGCTTTCACCACTAGGACACTGGCTTTCAATTCAAGGCTGAATCTGCCTCTCTTCAGCTCCAGTCCTGTTCGTTTCACCTTTCTGTGGGATTTAAGGGGTTCCCCACTGTCTTTTCCACATGGGAGGACATGGGTCAGATCCTCAGATCACCTGACAATGTACTTTTTAACAAGCACCACATCATTAGGCCTGGCTTTCCAGCCTGTGGTCAGCCTGCAGTGCTCCTTCAGGCTCTCCTGGTACTTCCCTGCCTTGCTGCAAGTGTGGGTTCCAGATGCAGCTCCCTAGCAGTGATTTTTTTACCAACATTCCCCTTTCAGACACCCACAGTAGGGTGCATTGTGTTCATTTTGGGGTGCCTATTCATGCTGATCCCTAATTGCCATTTCCGTGGACAAATTCACATTGCTGGATGAGGCAGATTCTCCTGGGAGGGCTTCGGATGAACTCCCTTGGTTGCTGGTTAGAAGCCAGTGTTGATATCTCCACCTGTAGAGGCATGCCTAGAGTCATTGCTTTCCAAGATCTAGCCTCCGGACTTGGCATGCAAGCTTCATTTCCAGATATATGCCTGTATTTATCTGTATTCAGATGCACCCTGACCATTTAACCAGGTGATTCAGCATGAAACCATCCTCATTCCTTTCCATCTCATCACTCTCGGTGTCATTTCCCAGCTTTACCAGCAAAGATTTCATATCTTCATCTACATCATTGATAAAAATGTTTAATAGCAGTGGACAGAGAAGAGGTCCCCAAGGGGAGGTAGGTAGAAATAACGCTACTTACTGATATCTACCCATTAGCAGCTACCTCTGAGATCTGCCAGGGAAGCATTTTTAATCCATCTAATAGGTGCCCTGTTAATTCCTTATAATGCAAGTTTTAATCAAAATGTCAGGTGGAAGTAAGTCAAATGCCTCAGAGAGATCCGAGTGTACTATATCAACACAATTGCCTTTCTCCACCAGCCCAGTAATCCTGTCAGAAAAAGACAACAGGTTTGTGTGACAGACCCCATCACCCATGCCACCATGCTGGCTACAGCTCCTGATTCTGGAGACCTCACATCACCATTTGTTCCTCCACTCAGGGATACATGCATGGACTGAAAACCCACCAGAGACCAGCAACCCTCCCTGAGCAATAACCTCACCCCCTTCTCCTAGCTTGAACCCACATCTCCACCTCATTTGAGGTGATATTTCAGGGACAGTGGACCTGAAGCATCCCTGAAGGAAGAGGATGAAGTTTTTAAGGCTGGTCGAGGAGGTCTGTGATGCTCCATTGCAGGAGGAGCTTCCAGCTTCCAGCCCTGAGATACTGGGTGAGCTGAGCACCTTGGGAGGACCAGAGCTCAGGGGCTTCCCTGGCTTGCAGGATCTTTCATCCTCCGTCACCACAAAGCCGGGCCAGATCTGCATTTGCAGCAGCCCACAGAAGCTGCCTCTGTTGTCTTATTTTTGTTATTTTTGAGAGGATATTTTAGCGCTGAGCACATTCCCTCCTGTTGCCATGGCAGCCGTGACAGGGGTTATATACCGTGAGAAAAATAGCAAAATTAATGAGTGAGTGAAAGTGCAGCCGAGAGAAAAACAAGGTTAAAAAAAGAGTTAAAACAGTAATAAAAACAATCTCCCAATAATTCGGCAGTGAGCGTCCCGCAGGCAAGCCAGACATCCAAGATGCTCAGCCCCTCCCTTGAGCCCAGCGCAGGGATCAGCTGCCTGCATCCCGTGGCCTGTGCACCTCCCAGATCCCAGCCCCAGGGATCTACCTCTCCCTCAGCATCCCCCTCAGCATCCCACTTCACGCTCCGGATCGGGCCAAAACCGCCCGGCTCCTTCCCCCCCAAACCTGCAGCCCCTTCCTTACGCAGCAGGCGTGTGGAGGAGCAGTTCTTTAACATGCTCATTTCCTTGCATTTGGGTTTTGAGAATTTTTTTGGGTTTAATTGTAGAAACAAGCGAATTGTCAGAACATCTGTGTTATTAGCATTTGCTGCCCAAATCCATGCTGCTGCTTCTTCTGCAGAGCCCAAAGCTGATGAGAGAGGGAACAGAGGAGCCTTTGAACTCCTTGCAGCAGACAGCAGCCAGGTTGCTGCATGCATGTGTTGGGGAGGGGGTATTTATTCTCTTGTAAGATTCATTTGCTCTCCGTGTTTCCCTTTCTTCTTGCTTTCCCAGAGATTTAGGTGGATGCTCTTCCCTTGCAGGCTTTGTTCTTCTGACAAGGCCCCACCGGCACCATGAAGCTGCTGGCTCTGCGTGATGCTGGAGCATTCTGGCACAGGGCACCTGCTGCTCAGGGAAAGCCAGCACCTCCGGCAGCATCTCCGGGGTCGGTGGCACTGCCAGCACTGGGGCAGATGGGTGGGAAGGATCTGGAGTGGCTCCCGAAATAACTCTGTGGCCAAAGCTGCAGCTGGATGGTTTCCTGTTGCTTACTCTGGTCCTGCTGTCTGGGAAATGGCAAAGACAAGGTAAGGACCAGTGAGTGAGTCATGCTGCAACACCTAGATGATAGGAGGGCAGGGAATGGCAATGCCAGCATCAGGTTTTCCTTGCTGTCAGAGGGCAAGGAGCACTCTGGGAACAGCCTGGCTTCTTTCGAAGGCTGCTGGCAGAGGAGGAAGGTAGAGAGAGACAAATAACCCCTGGGATGCCAGGCCTCCAGTGGCCAGGTCATGGTGTCCCACCAGCTCCCATGGCCATCAGGTGCTGCTGGCACTGCAGAGGCCTTTGCCAGGCAGCTCCTCTGGGCCCCAGGGAAGTGGCTCCTGAATGCGGGACACTTTTTCCCCCAGTGCTCTTAACAGCCTGGAGCTGCCTCTCAGAACTGTACTTGAACAGAGGCTGCAGATGACAGGTCCCCCCCCAAACACCACGTGCACATGCAGCTTCCCCAGCTGCTCCCTGCAACCTGCCACCTCCTGCCTCTGCTTCTTGTGAACCACAAACCTCTGATCACCTGCGAGCTCCTCAGTTTACCTTTCCCGCTCCACAGATGGCCTTGGGGCCACAGGGTCACTTCCTCAGCTCTTCCTTTTGCTACAGCTCTCCAGCCCCCAGGGAGGGCTGCAAGTGACTGATGGGTTAAATCTCACCTTGTCTCCAGAGGGTTTAGCTCCCTCTCTCTGTCCAGATCCCCAGCTCACGCCTTATCAGCACGATAAACCCTGACAACAAACTGCATGGCTCCTCTGCCTGCCCTTCCACTGTGGGCTTTGACCTTCCCTGGGTTCTCACCTCACGTCTTCTGCTAAACTGGCTTTGTGAGAATTGACACACAGAAAAACAAAACAAAACAAAACAACAACAAAAAACACAAATACACAGATGTGGAGAAGCCGACATCTCTGCAGGAGCAGAGATGACCCCGCTGTGAAGAAAGGTGCAGAGGAGAGCAGCGTTTTCCACCCAGAGGGGATGACCCTCCAGCCCCTTTCTCCTGCCCAGCGAGAAGAAACCCTGCAAGGGGCTGAGCTCCCCTCTTGCGGAGGGAAAAGCTGGGTGATTTGGGGTGTTTTGGGCTGAGCTGGAGCCAAGGCTTCTCCGAGCAGGCCGGCTTAGCCTCTAGATGGTGCAGTCACCGCAGCCGAGCTGAGCATGTGTGCGGCGAAGGGAGCTGCGCAACAGGTTGGCGTGGCTCGGCGGGAGGCGATGCTCCCGGCCGCACGCTGCGGCGAGGCACAGACGGACTTCCCGGCATCCTGGGGAGAAATCTGCGCTGCATCCGTCCGAGGAGGTGCTCGGCCCTCGCAGGACACCCCAGCGTCTCCATCGGAGAGCGCTGAGGCCCTTGGCAGGGCCAGGCTGCGGGCCCAGAGCACAAGTCAGAACGATGGCTCTCCTTGCAGGGAAGGGGCATCCCTTGACCACGTTGTTCCCAAGCCCCCTGGGACTTGTGCTCGCTCGTCTGAGGTCCCATTTTTGCAAGCGGGACCCAGCCAAGGCAGCGCAGCTTGAAAAGGTGTCGCAAAGGCAGCCGGGAGATTGCAGGTGGTTTTAGGAGCTCGAAGGTGCCCTCTGCTCCCGCCACCCTGCAATAAAACCATGATTCACCGAGGTGTGACGGGAAGGGACAGTGGCTTTCCCAGGCCTCAGCTCGCCCACAGTTTGCCAGGAGTTCTCCTCAGCTCATGGGATCTG
>NW_008625516.1:78970-86571 GCF_000691845.1 Merops nubicus | reverse complement strand
GATGTATTTACACATATATTATCCACACACGTACAACGCATGGATAGAATCGGAATAAAAAAAAATATTAAATCCCTAATTACAGCCAAAACACACCCCGCCAGCCCCACCCCGAGCCCTCCCGCGAGCAGCGGGCGAGTTGCGGCCTGCGCCGGGCCCGGCTTGTCTGAGGGGCCAGGTCGGAGGGTTTCACAATATGGTTCCTGGTTTTAATTGCTTCCATTTGGCCTCTGCCTGGCTGGGGAGCGACGAGGACGTCAGCGAATGTGTCCTGACCACGGGAAGGAACAATGTTCAACGTTTTAATTAGACGGGGAGTGAAACAAAGTAAAAAGCCGAACAATGAAGGACAAATATAAAGAAGGGGAAGCTAATTAATGGGACGTTAACATAAGAATGTAACGCAGCCAGGCTGAATCTGGTTTGCAGCATGAAAAGAAGGAAAATGGCTTTATTGTCCTGAAAAGGAGGGAGCACAACCCAGCACGAGCCGTTTCCTACATGGCGTGGCAGCCGTGGCCTTGAGCAGGTTGCTTCCACTGGAAAGATGCTCTTAAGATTCAACATCTTTAGGAACCTGTGAACCAACCTGTCTAGGCTTGAAATCTGTAGAACTCCAGGGTCACAGAAATCCAACGTAACTATTAAACCTCTGTCAGCAAAGTGTTCCTGTGGGTATCCTCAAAACTCCACTGAAAACACTTGCCACGGATGTAGGTGTGAAGTTAAACGTGTTTTGGGATGGACCATCCAGTTGTGAGGACAGAGTTTTTCACGCTCATTGTACTTGGTTATTCCCACTCCCCAAATGTGGACGTTTTAGTGGGTGTGAAGGTCCATTTCCCTCAGGCACCCTGTGGGGTCAGTGGAGCGATGAAACAGAGGATGAAATGCTAACGCCAAAATCTGACCATGGAGAAAAGCCACCTTCTGTCACTGACCACAGAGAGAGCCCAGAGAGGTCACCCATTTGATTTATCTGGTCAGCGTTGGGTTGTAGAGGTGCCAATAACAACTAATTTCCTTTCAAACACCTCTGCTGAGGTCATGACAGTCATGTTCAAATACACGTTCCTCTTTCTGCAACTCCACGAGATAACAAAGTACAAAGCCCATTAACTAGGAGGAGATTTTTCAGGTGAAATCTTCCCAGTTCAAAGAATAATGCCTCTGTGGTTTTCCCACACCAGCGTGAGGCCTTCATGGTATGTGCATGATGAACAGAAGAGATGGAGGTCACATTAAGGATTCTTTCATTATCTGGCCAAAACAATGCCTCAGCTTGCCTGATAGTTGTGCTATGATGAAGTTTTCATCACGTTCCCTGAACTTTAGCCAATTTTGCAAACCTGTTGATGACACTTGAGTAAACGCAAGCAAATCGGGGCATTTTCAGGGGAAAGCATCCACATGTCACACAGATTTTAACCAGAAATTTGCCTTTCTTCACAGACTGTGACTGGTTGTTTCCATAAATTAAAGCAAAACACAGAGTGTATGAACATCAAAAACATATCAGAATCCCACAGCCAGCTATACCAGTCCCAGGGAGATGTGGCCAAAACATGCAGAAAAAAGGCATCGAAGAGCCTCACGTGGCATCTTAATGTAAATCATAGTCATAAAATCACAGAATGGGTTGGGTGGGTGGGAAAGGACCTTTCAAGGTCATCTAGTCCAACCCCCTACACTAAGCAGGGACATCTGCAGCTAGAGCAGGGTGCTCAGAGCCCCAGCCAGACTGACCTGGAAATGTTGCCAGGGATGGGGTTTCAACAACCTCTCTGGACAACCTGGGCCAGGGTTTCACCATCCTCAGTGTAAAAAAATGTCTTCCTTACACCTCACCTAAATCTCCCCTATTTTAGTTTCAAACCATCATCTCTTGTCCTGTTGCAACACCCCCTGCTAAAAGACTTTCCTCATCTTTCTTCTAGGCCCCTTGAAGCACTGAAAGGCCACCAGAAGATCTCCCTGGAGCCTTCTCCTCTCAGCTGCCCCAGCCCAACTCTCTCCTGCTGGGCTCCCAGCAGAGGGGTTCCCCCCTCGGGGCATTGCTGGGGCTCCTCTGGCCCCGCTCCAACTTAAAGCTGTAAATTATTTGGACTGAAGTGAGCCATACCTGACTTTTGTCTGATACTAGATCTAGGCCAGGGTCAATCTAACCTGACCCCAAATATATGAAACCTGCAATTTAAAAGCTGAACATCACCAAACTTTATAACATTTTAAATCCAGAAGCACTTAGCTCTGATTCTTTCAACATTATCAACCTGGTGCACGACGTCTGGATAAGGGACACACCTTTAAGCAGTAGGGACCAATTTCATTAACTTTTTTTTTTGTGTCTCCCACCTTGTGGTTTATGGCATCATAAATATCTGCACTGTATAACATTCTATGTAAAACTCAATAAAACTTAATTAAAATGAGCTATCGATCAGAGGGAACAGAGTGAATACAGATGGCCAGATCTTTTTTCTGTTTCTACTGGAAGTTGTGATCCACCAACATGAATCACACTATCACAGAAGGCCTGCAATTGCTCTGCTGTTCCAACAATATTAAAAGGCCATTTCTGCAATGAGACTAATTAATACAGCCCTTGCCTTTTCCTTTCCATCATCTGAATGAATGAAGGAAGGTGTGCAAAGCTGTTTGGAATGATGGCCTTGTCAGGAACATTTCTCCTGACTCAGCTTTAGAGGATATGCTTGTGAAAAGAGCTTTCAAAGCATGGAAATCCATTCTCCAGATGTTTGCCAGCTCCACATTCCACTCTCCCAGTATCCACAAACTCTTCCCTCAAGCCTCCCAGTGGAAGATTGCCTTGAGCATCTTTTCCATGAGCACTTGGGAAGGTTTCAGAAGGCCAAACTCATCATCCTGATGGCAGTCATAGAAAAAAAACCAAACACCTTGCTTCTCAGAGGAACTGGGTCTGCTGCCTGTTAGGAAGTGGCTGATATAAGACAAGCTGAAGTATGTTGCATCAGTGGGTTCTTCTGGTGTTGGATTAAAGCTCTTGGGGCCAGCTGGTCTCTTGCATGTAGAAATAAAAATGCTAGAAAAAAAAGTGAAAAGGGAACAAACTTCCTTCCTGGAGCATAAGCAGTAGTTCAGATCACTCCTGGAGACCCTGTGCTATTAAAAACCTTAGTTCTGGACTGGATCAGCCCCTCACTTTATTCTCCACTGATGATCATGACAGTTTTAAGGTACAGGTAGACCTAGCAGAGCAGAGGGCTTGGAACCACATCATCCATTTTAACCTCCCCACCCCATTTTTGAAGGGTTAAAAATAAACATAAGGAATGCAGTGAAGGTTAACATATTGCCAGCATTTTTTATCCAAGTGCCATCTTCATGGTTCAGAATGAAATGCAGCAAGGAGGGGGGTGTATATTTGCATGAATATATAGAAACATAGTGAAGGTTAACATATTGCCAGCATTTTTTATCCAAGTGCCATCTTCATGGTTCAGAATGAAATGTGTGTATTTGCATGAATATCTAGAAACATTCCTTCAAGAATCATAGAATCATTTAGATTGGAAAATACCTTTAAGATCACCAACTCCAACTGTTCCCTCCTTGAGATCATCTTGTCTAACCCACCCAGAGCAGGTGGCCCAGGATTGTGTGCAGAGGAGTTTGGAATCTCTCCTGAGGAGGCCACAACCCCTCTGGGCAGCCTGCTCCAGTGCTCTGGAACTTCCAAAGTAAAGTTTTTTCCTCACGTTCAGTGCACAAGGAAAGCCAGGGAGGGACAGTCATTGCTGATAGGGTCCTACAAGCTGTGGATCAACAGTGACCACTGAGATACCAGGGTGAAGTTCTGCTTTCCCAGAAGTTCCTACATGTAACTCCTCCAGGACTCCTCATTGGGAACCACCAGGAATTATCAAAATGCAAAAGCTCTTCTCTGCCAAGTATCTCTGCAAAGTTCCATGCAGAAATTAAAGCTTGGGGATGGGGGGGGAGAAGAACAAAATAAAAGAACACAAAGCCTACAGTTGGGGCAGAGTTGGAGCTTCTCCACTTCTAGCAGTGGGAGAAATAACCTGAGGGGAAAACAGATGTATAGATAGCATATAAATTCAGGACATAGTGAGGCAAGCATCTCTGCATGGTTTTAGATGGTTCTCAGGAAAAACAATTGCTAATAGGAAATGACTGGTTAAATTGTGTCAATGACCAGTCCTATTCTGCGTGTTCTGCTGAAGCCAGGAACCTTCTGAGGACAGCTGGAGCTCAGCCAGGGTGTCATGACCGTGGTCAAGGTCACAGGTCTTCACGTAGCCATGCAATACAGCCTTGTCCCTAATCTTTACAAACCCTATTTCCATGGGGAAGCAAACTGGAATATACTCAGCTGGACACGTTCGTATTTTTAATCCTTATCTCCTTTTGATATAAAAATAAAGCTACCAGTTATTTTTTGTTTCATTATTAAGCCCTTGGTTTTTACAAGGATTTCAGAACTTGCCCTAGATTAGAAACAAAAATAGTCAGAGCTCCTTTTCACGAGAAAGAAGATTTAAAGGTATTAGGGGGTATATGCCCTCCTTTTTAGCAATCAGCACAGGGAGTTTTTTGGGCCCTGGTAAAAAAAAAAGGCAAAAAAACAGCCACAATAGCTCAAAACATTTTTTATTTGTTCCATATTTGAAAATGCTGTTTGTAGTAAAATTCCACTAACACACATAGAAGAGTTATGTCCTTTCACAGCCTGGTTTTTTTTATTTTTCTGGCTATAATTGGACTTGCTATGAATAGTTGGTGTGCAGCCCAGTGCAGGAGGGTTGGACTGAATGTGGAGACAGGTGTATTTTTGGCTCAGCCACCACCCCAGTATGTGACTGTGGTCTCCTCTCATCAGTTCTCCCTCCTACCCTAGCTCCTCTGTTCTCCATAAAAGCTTCAGCACACGACATTCTAAGTGGCCATACCAAAACCAGTGCTCTGTGCTCGAATCCTTCTGTTGTCCCATTAGCACTGAAGGAACAGCAGCCTTTCAATTATTTCCTCTTCAGAGGAGCTGGGCAGCTCTGACATCATGCTTTAATCTTCAGCTGGGCTTTGTTCAGAGCTGTAGCAGTCAGGAACAATAACGTGTGGGCAGGGGAAGGCAGGAACATCCAGGAGTCTGGAAATCATTATGGTCCCACCACCACGGGCACCACATTGTACACTCCTTCCCAGAAACAGGGCCCCAGCTCCAAAGCCCATTAGACTCTCCAGGTTTTGCAGGGAACAGAACTCACCTGGGGTTTTTTTTTGGAGGTTCCTGATGGTTGTGATTCCACATCCTCAGCTGGTGCCAGGGCTGGATGTTCAGTCCCTGGCGCTGCTGCCAGCCAGTTTCCCTTCCATTCCTTGGTGCTGGCAGCCACTTTCTGAGGCAAGGCTAAATCTCTCTTTAAGTGACAGCAGCTGAAGTGCCAGACAGCATCAAACCCCCACCTCAGCTCCTGTAGCACCTGCTCCCTGGCCTGGAAGTAGTTCCCTTCTTGCTCCCTAAATGAGAAGTATTAAATGTTCACGCCCAGCTTTCTGTAGTTTCATCTTCCAGAAAAGTGCAATAGCTTTGCATATCCTTATTACTGTTCAGATAAATTCCCTCTTCCATTTCCATGTCTTCTGGGCCTCATTGCTCAGGTACCACTTCAACCTGAGGTGCATTTCTTACCTTGGAGCTCAACCAGAGCCTCCCTTCTCATTGCACCGTGAGGCTCAATCCAACTCCTCCAAACCTTTCTCTATAGTCCTATGAATAAAAACTCTGCTTCCTAGCTAACTTTAAAGGGAAAGTTTTATTTCCTCAGTAGATGTTTGAGTTACCTGAGGTTTGTCATCATGATCCTCTTTCTTTAAATATTCTTTATTCAATATCCTTTTGAAGTGCGTGGCCACAGACAGCAGCTGAGATCACACACTGCTAGTGATTTATGGAATGACATCCCAGGATTTCCCAGCCCATCTTTAATCCACCCTGGCTGCTTTTGATACGCAGGCAATGCAAAATGGCAATATTGAGCATGGCTTTTCAAGCAATTAGCCATTTTCTCTCATATAAGCCATTATTAAATGCAAAAATTAAGCCCAGTTTACTACTCAGAGCATTCTTTTCTGCAGCCAGAGTTGGCCTGTCCACATGGGTGGATTTTTGCCCAGGGAATCCCTCCCTCCTCCTTCTCCTCCCCCTCCTCCCTCTCCCTTGTGCCTTCTGTGAAGAGGGAATGAAGCTCACCAAAGATGTTCCCAGCCAAAGGAATCCACTTGCCCACAGAACCCTTGGAGTTACAAAACACTTTTCTTCTGTAAACAACGCCAGGCCAGGCAGTTTTTTTGGTGGAAACAGCCTGCTGACTCAGGTCAGGCTACACACCCTGTACAAATCCTTCAGAGATGGGTTTTCTGACCCCATCCATCTCTGAACCTGGCCAAAAAAAAATGCCTTTCAGATGAACAGGCCACGTGACCTATGGCAACACTTGTCTTAAGCAACTTCCCTGCATCTAAACCATAAAATATATTTGCTCTACCTCCCCCACTGGTATCCTTTAGTAAATATATCTTTTTTATGAGCTCAGCCAATCATGGCAAGTAAGTTCTTTTCCTTCTCATCCACCTCCATCTCATAACGTGCCTGATTCACAAGATAAAATAATCCCAGCCACAATTGCTACTGCTGCCTGCTCCTGTGCAGTTTGGAAAGGACTTTGATACTGAAAAACTCCACGTGCTGTTTAAACGCACCATTTAACCTGCTCTTGAACTTCCCCAAAAGTCTTCACACACCCTGTGTCAGGTGTGAAAGATTTTGCTGGCTTCATATTTGAACTCAGGCTTCAGATTTTTTCATGATCATGGTGTAGTTGGTTTCTCTAACAAAATGGAAATATTTGGGTCTTACTCCTCAATGGTTAAAACTACATTTCTCGAGAAAGACTAATAAACTGAACAATAGAACCCTGGAGCCTGCAGGGATTGGGTGCAGTGCGTACAAAGAGAAAACAACAACAAAACCACCCAAAAAAAAAAAAATCATCCCAAAAAAGGCCCTCTTAAATTTGTCACAAGAACCTCGTGCCTGGAACCGCAGGAGGAGGCCCCCAGAGTTTGGCCATTAATGCCAATTTTCGCGTCCTTTCGGTGGCATTTTTCGATGACAAGAACGACTGGAGGAAATCAGCAAAGAGACTCGGGGACCGTTGAGTCACTTCTCGTTTCCCCAGACTCTTCTCAGGGGTTGGCAGCCCCTGGACTCACTCCTGCCATTTCCTGAGCGTTTCCCACGAAGTGCTGACTTGCAGTCGGCAGCCTGCATCACTCCGAGCGGCGTTCAGCATCACAAAGGATCAGATCCTGCAGCTGAGTCCTGGAGGAAATCAGCAAAGAGACTCGGGGACCGTTGAGTCACTTCTCGTTTCCCCAGACTCTTCTCAGGGGTTGGCAGCCCCTGGACTCACTCCTGCCATTTCCTGAGCGTTTCCCACGAAGTGCTGACTTGCAGTCGGCAGCCTGCATCACTCCGAGCGGCGTTCAGCATCACAAAGGATCAGATCCTGCAGCTGAGTCCCGCCAAGCTGCATTTA
>NW_008625516.1:77954-78959 GCF_000691845.1 Merops nubicus | reverse complement strand
GCAGGAATCCACTGCCAGCGAGGTGACAGAGTACCAAGGATCAGCCTGGCTGGATGCTTGGCACATGTGTCCCACATTTTTGGGGCACATGTATGACCACGTGTCACGTTAATACGCTCTGACTTCATCTTAAGAACTATCAGCCTCATTCAATCTTCTCATTGTGGTTGAGGGCTTGCTGATTATCTGCAGGAGTGCAAATACAGCTGTTTGTCAGACATGAGACATTCAATTAGCTCTCTGTACTGTTAAAGATGTGATTAGCTAATTTACAGTAGGAGAATCTTCACCTCCAGTATGTGTGATGAACCTCATTTGAACCTATTTTTGCACCTACCCCGTGCCTCAGCTTGCTGTGGGTAATGGTGTGTGCAAGCCAGAAGGAACTGCTCTTGACTTTCATAAACATACTGAGCTTCCAAGGGTGGCAATTAAAAAATAAATGCACATTAATTTCTAATTTTTTTTCCCTGGTAAATGCAGTGTTGATTAGCAAAGAGGCAATGCCCATGAAATCCCACAAAACCATTTCCCCCCCCCATCATGTTCCATAACAAGTTTTCTTTAATACTTAGTTTTAGGAAAAAAGCTCAAAATCAGACATGACAGTCCTAGAAATCCTAAATCTGAATTTCTCTGAAGGGATTTGATCTGTGTAACCTTCAGCATTATTTCTCACTTATTTGGTGCACATAGAAGTGTGAGCCCATTGGGGTGCTTAATAGGGAGAGCAGCAAGTAGCTGGATTTTGAACCAACATGTCACTGCTGAAATTGTCAGGACAACATCTTCATTGAAATCCTTAGTTAAACAATGACAGATCTATAGCAAACAAGCAGTCAAAGAAAAACATGTCTTATGTCAATGAAGGAACAAATGACACTTTCTGTGAGGACAGGGCTTTAAAGAAATCACTCCCCTTTTTCAGATTTAAGCAGAAGAGATGTGAAAGGCCATATCTTTCCTTCTCCATCTAGGTGCCACAGGAGATGGGAACCCACTCAA
>NW_008625516.1:0-77862 GCF_000691845.1 Merops nubicus | reverse complement strand
AAAAGAGTGAAAAGGTCTGGGGGGGGTGGAGAGCAACAGCTAAAGAAAACTAAAGGAAAACATGATAACAGTGTGGCCACTCAGAGTGAAAAACATCTTCTCATGCCCACTGAGGATGAAGGAAGAAGCCATTTCAAGTAAGAGATAATCTAAGACTTCAGGGGGAAAAAAAATCTTGTGATAAACATAATGCAAGCCTGGGATGCTTTGCCAAGAGAAGCTGTGGAACTTCACCCATCAGTGGAGATGTTTAAGCACTCGTTGGGAAGATGCTTTAATGCAGGTAGAGTTGCTGCCATCAGAAGGTCAAAGGACAGAGCGGGTTCTTCTGAAATGCAGGCTCCTGAGAGGCAGCCTATGTTCTGCCTGGTCCTGCAGATGATGTCAAGGTTTGTTCTGAGCTTCTGAGCCCCTAAAAAAGCAAAACTTGCATTATACACAGCCACTTACAATTGGGCAGTTAACAATGATTCTCTCTTCCTGAATTCCTGGGGATTCTTCTAAAAAAATCAGGCATCTGCAAAAAAAAACCTTGAAGTTATCTGCTGCTCTTCCAAAAGACCCCAGAAGTTACACAATTCAACAACAGCAGGACTATTTCATTGCACTAAGAAAAGATCTTTTACCCTTTTCTTATTTTTCTTTCAATGACAGTTCTCACAGAAAACTAAATAACAGTAGCAGGATTTGAAATTGAATTTAGAATTATTTTAATTGCTGTAAATGTTTTACTTTTCCTCTCCACTCAGTGCATAAATAGGATCTGCCCAACCATGCCTAGCAGTGCCTTTAAATGCTCCATGCAGACAGGATGTTTCCTTGCTTGGTTTTCCCTGGTTTTGTTTTTTTTTTTAAAAAAAAACAAAACTGGTTGTGAATGAATGAAACTTAATTATGCAAATATGCTAAATCCAGTTGACAGGCAGGATGCAGGCAATGCTAAAGCAAAGCTGGGAAGCTGAGGGCAACATCTCCATTTCATTATTTATTAGGGGCCAGATAGGAAAAGGCATTTGAGCACCCAGAGAGACAGTCAGCAACGTTTACAAATGCACCTAAGCTAATGAGGTGCATTATTCCTGTGCAATTTTACTGATGGCAACACGGGGAAATTAGTGAAATTAGGAAGTGGTGACACTCCAAAGTCACCCACTGTACAATTCAGCAACCCTCTGCACACAAATCCCACGTGCAAAACAAGTCTCATCCTCACACACTCTGATTTTGTAAAATTACTCTATGGGACACGTGAGGCAAGAACATTTTGTATGGCACCTAGAAATTCTCCTAGTGACAGTTTTACCTGTTCTTATTGAAATACTATAGGAAATTATGGATCACGAGCCATAATTTCAGTGGTAAAACCAAAAGTTATTTCCAAGCAGCTCTGCAAAGGCCTGTCATAAATCAGGGCACAGAGAACATGACAAAGGACTTGGGTAGTTAGAATTTCTCTCCTGGAAGGGACTGAAGAAAAGGGGAAAAGGAAAAGCAACAGCACTGCTCTTTCTCTACACAATTTATGAAAGACGTGTTGGTTTTGACACGGCTGCTTACAGATGCTGACACTTGTAAAGGGATTTAATCACAAGAAATACATCACAAAGATGTGAGCTTTCTTGGGTTGGGCTAGGTGGGTAATTACCAATGAATGAGGAGAGTGAAGGATTCCAATCAAAATAAACCCTAAACTTTGCCATTTTTAGCAGTTTGCTATAAAACTCACGCAACAAATCTATGCTGGGCCCAGTCTGAATAGTCACATCACTGACTTGGGCAGTGGATTAAGGAGCACACATAAAACTGGCAGATGGCATCTTTCTAGGAGGGATTCCAAGCACTGGGGAGGACAAGATTAGCACTCACAGCAAGCCTAAAATGTTACTGAAATAATCCAAAGCTAACAGTATGAAATTCTAAGGAAATCTATCCTTGGAAAGAAGAAAACCAACTGAAAATGTAAGATGGCTAAAGAGAAAAAGAAAATAAAATCTAGCAGTAATGGCATCTTCATGTAGCCCATATCCAGGGCTAAAGTACAGCAGTTGTCCTGCCATAACCCAGTGAAGTCTCCCCAGCAGAGAAGGGGGACTGGGAAAAGGAGAGGAGACCCACAGGTTAAAAAGAAAACAGATTTAAGGAAACAGCCAAACTGCTGCCAATGCAAATATAAAGTACAGACAGTTCTACTCAGCCCAGCAAACATCCAGTGGTCACAATAAAGAGGAAAGCATCCTCAGGAGCAGGATGGAGAGCAAACCCCTCCAGGAACAGAGATGGAGAAGAGGCAGTCTCTGCAAACTTCCCCCTTTATACTGAGCCTGACATTTTTGGGATGGGAAACACCTGAAGCCAACTCAGATCACCTGCCCTGGCTGACTCCATCCTACCAACGACCTACAGATTCCATCCCCCCCAAAATGGGCAATGAAAAGGATCTAAAGTTTGAACACCATGCTGAGTACAAAAGGCCAGTGTCCTCCTGGGGTAGCAATGGATGGAGATCTTTGTCCTGTGCAGCAGGGAGAAGGGTCCAGCTCAAATCTGCAGCATGGCTTGAGCACGGTGCAGACAAACTAGATTGCAGGCAAGAGCAGAAACACTGATAAGAGGTTTAAAAATGTAGCAGAAGGTTGAAAGAAATGGGTTTGTTTAGTTTGAAAAAGAGGAGGCTGAGGAGCAATTTAGTCACCATCTTCTGAAAAGGTCTTAAAAAGAGTGGTCAACATTTACTCTCCGTGTTCACTCAGCATAGGAAAGAAAACACTGGTTTAATTTTTCAAAAGGGAGAAGGAGGTTAGATGAAATTAAATAAGATTAGATTAAGTTAGACATGAAAGAACAACTTTCCAGCTGCCAAGGTTGTTGAGAACTGCCTAGAGAGCTTCTTTAACCTCCTAATCACAGGCGTCCATGGACAGATTAGACAAAGCTCAGGTAGATGGTCTATTTGACCTCTCAAACCAGGGAGGCTGAGCAGCTGACTTTTAAAGATGCCTTTCAATCCTGTGATGCTATTGGTAAATCATTTAGCAAATAATATTCTTAAATAATCCTAAATCTGTAGTTATTTTTTTATTCCCACTTTGGGGGAAAAAGAAAAAAAAGATTGATAGCATTCAGCAGCTCTTTATTGATCATGTCAAATGTCAGATAGCTCATTTGGGATTTTTGTTCCTGTTTGGAAGGCTCCCTTTAAAACAAAACAAAGAACTCAACCCCAAAACCTAAAAAAAAACCAAACCAAACCAACCTGGATAAACTCTTCTGACATTTCTCAGAAAATGGGCAGTTCATCTCCCTTTGAAATGAATTGGATTGATGGCACGAGGAGATTCTGTGTTGCTCATCAGATCTGCAAAAACTGCAAATCAAAGTCAGTGGGACTGGCTCAAGAAATACCTGTTAAACTCATCCACCATCACCTGCCTGTCAGTTATCTGTTCATTTTAAATCTTCTGATACATAGGTGGGGTGCTGTCAAATTAATTTGTGTGCGTGTAGCATCCTCAGAGGCCTTTCTAAAGGGTCTGTCTATAACCTTGTCACTGAAGCATTGTATCCTCTCAAACTCCTGCAGTGGAATAGGGTTTTCAGCTAAACAAAGTCTTTAACTTGCACTGTGAGAGCTTGCTGATGCCAAAAATCCTGCTAAGGAAGTAGCCTTATCTGAACTTTGGTGTCATGACAGATGCTTTGCAGAGATTAACGTGTCTGTAAGCTACACGCCAGCCGTTGGATTTGACAGCAGCAGGACTTGAGGAAGAAAACCTGTCCCAGGTGGCAATGTGCTTGGAGCAGACATCAGGAGGTAATATGTTGTAAATATTACAATTACACACGTTTCAAAGGGAGGCAAACAGCCTTTCCTTGTAACACTCAGCCAGGTTGAGTCTTCCTAAAAATTAAAGGCAAATCTTCTGGATGTTTGTCAGACATTGAAAGGATGTAGCTCCCAACAGGCAGTTCCAAATAGGTAACAACAGCTCCATACAGCTCAACGACAAGAAATATGGCTAAATCTGCTAAAAATCAGGGTGTTTGTGGCTTTTGGAGATGGAGAGCTTCCTCCCTCTCCTTTCTCCCCATCTTCTCCTTCTCATAGCTGCCGCATTCAGATCACTTTTACAATGACGACGTCCTCATTGTGAGCATGTTTGAGACCTGAGCTCATACCTTATGGGCTAATGATTGGCTTTGACCTGCTGGAGCCGTGCTGAACATGGAGGTGTCAGTAGGTATTAATAATACTGTGAAAGAGATAACAGTATTTCCATAAATTGACCTTCTTTGATGATTACTTCACCCCATTTTCTTCAGTTCGGTTTAATGACTTGAAGAGTGCTCGGTGATGAAACCATTCCCAAGCATAAATTATTCACCACAGGGAAAGAAAAAAAAAGGAGTTCCATTTTGCAATTTTCCATCAGTGACTGAGCCTCTGTAGGTGAATAGTCTTCAGAGGCAGAACAATCCTTCTGACCCTCATAAACTTATTCACACCCTTTTTAAAAATCAGGTAACAAAAAAAGAGAAGAGTAAAATAATCCACAGCATAAACTTTTTCTTCAAAATAAATGGTGACCCATCCATTTCTGCTTTTAAAATAATGCATCTCTGTATAACAGGTAGAATAAAATCCATCTTTTAAAATGCTTTTCCTGTAGCTCATTAGCAAGGAATTTCATTTAAATGACACAAATAGGAACCATCAATCCATTTCTGCTTTTAAAATAATGCATCTTAAAATAAAATAAAATCCATCTTTCAAAGTGCTTTTCCTGTAGCTCATTAACAAGGAATTTCATTTAAATGGCACAAATAGGAACCATCAAAGGGCTGGACTAGAACCAACACGACTGTAAATGTTTTAAATGCTTGACATTACATACCAGGCACAAATAAACAAAGAAGCAAATTACAGCCTGTATTTATAAAGATAAAAATATATTCCATATATATTTTGTATATTTGGTGCTAGCTCTTAAGCTACGTTTCTGAAACTGATTTTTCTACTCTCCCCTCATTGCTTTTTGTATCACACCACCACATTCCAACAGATTTTGTTGCAGAGAGAGAAATCTCAGCCTTGCTGCAGGAAGATTTTCCCAGGTGGGGTGTGCAGGCATCTGCCACCTCTCCCTGGTGTTGTTCCTGAGACACTGTCATGAATGAAAACACAGCTTGGGTTGATGCTGTGCACGAGGTCATTCTGTCAGCAAAGCTGGAACTTACAATAAAAACCCAGCACACAGAAATCTTGCAGAGTTTTTTTTTTTTTTGTAAATTAATTTCCCATTTAGCCACGTTAAAACACCAAAACATTTCCTTTCTTTTTAAGATGTGTCCTATCAAAGATATCCTGTTCTTTAATACAGTTGGGACTCTCATTGTCAAGCCACAAGACAGAAGGTCTGATAGGAGGAAATAAAAGGAAAGCTGCTGTACACCTGCATCATAATCTTCTGATATCCAGAACATAATCTTATATTAGGAACTACCTGGCTGCTCCAGGAGGTCCCAGATTCCGAAGATCTAAATCAAACCTGGTAGACCATCATATTTTAGCAATTTGATGGATTTCTTCTTGCTTTTCACCCATATTACTGTGTAACTGCACCGAAGTTGTAATTCCTGAAGAGTCCCAGAATGGTAAATGCAGTTCAGGTCTGGGCACTTGCTGGTTTCTGCACGTTGAAAGGTAATGAATAGGAACAAGTACAAGTGCAATTGAATATGTAGGCTAGAGGCACTAAGTTGCAGCCTCAAAGAGGTCATGCTGAAATGAATTTTTAAAAAGGACTATAAAATTGCATCTAAGATAGATGGGGTGCAAAAGCAATATTTAAATGAAATTGTTATGGATATAAGTCACTTGCCAGGCATTCTAACTATTTCCAACATAAAATATGTTTTCACTTCATATATAAAACATTGTTATTATTCACATCCTGTGTCATGTTAACATATTAAAACTTAAATGTTTAATGCATATATTAAAATTTTGTGTCATCATTAACACCGCTGATGAATACCCTTTAACAAAAATAATGGAAAAGATATGTCAAGGCAGATAATTTTTACAATTAGAATAAAAATATGTAACTTAAAGTGTGATAAGATAAAACCGTTTAATTCAAAGTTTCACAATCCTCTCTCCTTGCTCCTGGGAATCCAACCACCATTTGTTTCCCTATTAAATGACATTTCAAATACTTTATTATAAACATAAATCACATCTCCTTTTGAGAAGGCAAATGACAAACTAAATTTGAGGTCTGACTTGCATTTCTGTGCTCTACCCAAGACTAAATAGATGAGCAGTTGCTTTAGAGATTGCATTTGATGGATAAACAAAGAGAGGCAGTGAGTTATGGAAAACATGTCACTTGGAACTGACATCTGCCCTCATAATTTGTGTCTTACCCTGCTGTGTCACCCCTGCAGACATCAGTTCCCCATCCAGGGGAAGAGATTTGGTCTTTTTGAGAAGTGTTGTGAAATACAAACCTTGGCTTCACGGGGGATGCTCTGTCAGGAAGGTGGGGAGAAAAGCTCTGGGTACCAGGAGTGATCAGACCTGAGAGAACCACCAGCAGCCCCTCAGCAATCACACCACACAGTCACCTGGCTTCTTTGAGTTGAACCTTCCAGAGGAATTTCTCTCCATCAGCACTGATTTCCTGCCCTCCAAAGCACTCCCAGGTGACGTGGAGGTGTTGGTGGCTGTGGCCCATCAGCAGCACTTCTCCCCCAGACCCACGCAGAGGGAATGCACACAGGGGTGCCACCAGTGCAAAAATCTGTTTCATCATCACCAGCAGGGTGATACCTCTGGGATGGATAGATTAATGTTGTGACATGTTAGGTTGGTTTGTACCTATCTAAAGATAAGCTTAGTTTTCACTGAATTTACCCCAATTCATGAAACAAGGGTTCATAGAATCAAAAAATCATAGAATAGTTTGGGTTAGAAGGGCTCTTTACAGGTCATCTAGTCCAACTAGTTCACTAATTAAGGCTTGACAAATGGAGAAAGGAAATCAATTATCTTAATAAAATAGTTGAAACCTGCAAAGTGCAGCATATTTACTCAGAAGTCCCAGCACTGCCACTTCTTACATTTTTATCACCAGTTTTATAAAAATCAGGGTGTTTGGGTGTTATTTTTCCTAAAAACAAATTCTTAGAGTCAAGTGGTTAAAAGATAACAGCTACTTTCATTTAAATATGGTGCATTTCTTGACCATTCAGCTGTACAGAAAAAAACTGAAGGATGTGTCTCTTCAGGTCCACAATCAAAAAGATGAGCAAATAAAACCTTACGTGTCTTTTTTGGGGGGGGTTAATCCACTTTTAGTGACCTGACTCAAGGTTTTTGAAAGCTTGACACGGGCCACATCAATGCTCTTGTTGTGCAGAGATATTGTCAGCATGTATTGGCAACCACCTGCATAGTTTGTTGGTGAATAACACTTTCAGCCCAAGCACAAAACCCTTTACCACACCATTTTTATCCAGCTGCTGAGTGTTTATAAAGTGTAATGAAGAAACACTAACCTCTCTCCATCTTGCAAGACCATAGCATCCTTTTCCCATTTACCTGGGACTCTGAAAATTAGTTTAACCTGATTATTAGCCAATTAATTGTAATGAGGAAGAGGGTCCTGCTAGAACAAACTGAAATCTCACCCTCATATTCCTGGTGTTCCTAAAATAATACTAAAAACATTCTGAGATTGGACTTTTCGAAGAAAGATGCAACTGGAAAAGGTCTTTAAATGACAGAGGAAAGATTCAGAGGTATTAAGGCTTTTGAAAAATGAGCTCCTAAAGTGGGAGCTTTAAATTCCCAATATAAAATGGGAATTTTTAAAGCCTTGCCAAGCTCTCTTCTCTCTGCAACAAACGTGGTTAATCTATCTGAAACAAATACCGTTAAACAGCTGTTCCAAAATCATTTTGTGTTCGTGGAAGACAGAGAAATGTTCAGCAGAAAGCAAACGTTTAAACCCATTTATTGATTTGCCTCACAAAAGAGAGGGGAATATTAAATTCGTGCTGCTGAAGTTTGGCTTAAAAAAAAGCTGATGAGATGCTGATGGCCATGGCACCTGAAACAAAATTTACAGCAACCACCAAACAAGAAGTCTGTAGGTTTTTTCCTCATTTTTTCTGGGTTCAGTTGGCTTAATGTGAGTCAATTTGAATTAAAAAAAAAAAGAAAAAAAAAGGAAAAAAAGGATTTTTTCTAGTAATGAGAGGATAGAAGCAATATTGAAAGAAGCTTGTTTCTGAAGAAATCCATGACATAGAAAATGATCTACCAGTAGGTCAGAAAAGAGGAATATTCAGTTCTAATAACTCATGATGAAAACAACAGGAAGTTTTTCAAATCCCCTGACATGCAGCAGAAACCTTCAGACTGAGGTGAATCTGATGAATATAAGGAATCAGATTCCTATTTGCATTTACTGTTCACTATATGATTTTCTGACACTGAAATAATTCAAGGGAAAAAAGCTACTTTCTGTTAAAAAACCCCTACATCTTTTAAAAAGCCTTTAAAAAGCAGTTATTAATAAATGAATATTTTTTTAAAAAATAAAATCTTCATAAAATATATCCTTAGTCTTTGCAATCCAAGTGTTACTCCTAGAACAAATTCTCTGGAAGTTATTAAAATAGCAGTTGTGGTTTACACTGTAATATGTCTAAAATGTAACATAAGTGTCTAAAAAAAACCCCAGGAAAATAACACCTGAAGAAGTTACAGCAGGTTAAAGAAAGTTCTGTTCATATAAAAGTAAATGAAGAAAATTTGACTGTAATTTTCACCTAAGTCTTAGAATGTGTGTTGTAGAAATAAAAAAGGATGCATTAAAATGTTAAATATATAATTTTTTTTAAAAAAAAAAGATAGAAAGATAGAGAGAGAGAGAGAGAGAGAAAGAAAGAAAGAAAGAAAGAAAGAAAGAAAGAAAGAAAGAAAGAAAGAAAGAAAGAAAGAAAGAAAGAAAGAAAGAAAGAAAGAAAGAAAGAAAGAAAGAAAGAAAGAAAGAAAGAAAGAAAGAAAGAAAGAAAGAAAGAAAGAAAGAAAGAAAGAAAGAAAGAAAGAAAGAAAGAAAGAAAGAAAGAAAGAAAGAAAGAAAGAAAGAAAGAAAGAAAGAAAGAAAGAAAGAAAGAAAGAAAGAAAGAAAGAAAGAAAGAAAGAAAGAAAGAAAGAAAGAAAGAAAGAAAGAAAGAAAGAAAGAAAGAAAGAAAGAAAGAAAGAAAGAAAGAAAGAAAGAAAGAAAGAAAGAAAGAAAGAAAGAAAGAAAGAAAGAAAGAAAGAAAGAAAGAAAGAAAGAAAGAAAGAAAGAAAGAAAGAAAGAAAGAAAGAAAGAAAGAAAGAAAGAAAGAAAGAAAGAAAGAAAGAAAGAAAGAAAGAAAGAAAGAAAGAAAGAAAGAAAGAAAGAAAGAAAGAAAGAAAGAGAGAGAAAGGAAGGAAGGAAGGAAGGAAGGAAGGAAGGAAGGAAGGAAGGAAGGAAGGAAGGAAGGAAGGAAGGAAGGAAGGAAGGAAGGAAGGAAGGAAGGAAGGAAGGAAGGAAGGAAGGAAGGAAGGAAGGAAGGAAGGAAGGAAGGAAGGAAGGAAGGAAGGAAGGAAGGAAGGAAGGAAGGAAGGAAGGAAGGAAGGAAGGAAGGAAGGAAGGAAGGAAGGAAGGAAGGAAGGAAGGAAGGAAGGAAGGAAGGAAGGAAGGAAGGAAGGAAGGAAGGAAGGAAGGAAGGAAGGAAGGAAGGAAGGAAGAAAGAAAGGAAGAAAGAAAGAATTGGGTGATTTATTCCTTTACAGATTATCTTGGCAAATCCCATGGTACATAATACCAATGAAATCAACTGCTTTATAACTTAATTTTTAATTTTTTTTATCCATTGCACTACAGATACCTGCTGTGGTCAGCGTGAGCACCAGAGTTTGATTAACACAGGGACTGACTGAGCTTGGGGGGAGGTTTCTTCTCCTCGGGGTGCAGCTCAGGAGCATTTCCCAAATCACTGCTCTGGCACTGCTTTCGGCTCCCGAATTCCACAAGTGCCTTCTGTGTTCTTCTGGGTAGATCTTCATGGAGCCCAGCACACAGAAATCAACATTATACAGACCTCAGCTTCTTCAATACTGTTGTGCAGGTCTGGCCTGGTGACAGGAGCCCTGAGCATCTGGCAGGTCCCACTGCGGGCAGTGATGGCAGCTGAAGCACTAGAAGAAAGCTGGGGACAGACTTTTTAGCATGGCCTCTTGCAGCAGGACAAGGGGTGATGGTTTTCAACTAAAAGAAGGAGTTTTAGACTAGATAGAAAGCAGAAATTAATTTTTTACAATGCAGGTGTTGAGCCCCTGGCCCAGGCTGCCCAGAGAGGTGGTCACTGCCCCATCCCTGGAACCATCCCAGGGGAGGTTGGACCAAGCTCTGAGCACCCTGCTCTAGCTGCAGATGTCCCTGCTCCCTGCAGGGGGTTGGACTGGATGGCCTTGAAAGGTCCCTTCCCACCCAAATAATTCTGTGATTCTATGGAAGAGCCCATGACAGCAATTCAATAGCACAGAGGATCTGGGTCCAATGCTAAGGAATATTCCCTGGCAGGTTGTAGATGCTCAGAAGATCCAAACACTCTGTATTTTACTCACACTTCAGGCAGGTCAGTGTTTCTGTGGCAAAGCTCTAACCCCACATCACAGTTTAGCCTCAGAATAAATGAGCGTTGAATTAAAACCCACCACATACAGCCAAGTTTGGGTTCATTTTTATACAAATATTTACTCAGCTAATGGACTGCAAATTAGCATTTAATGATGGAAAGGTGACCCAAAGTCCTGACTGCCATCAGAATGGAAAATAAAGGAAGGGAACTCACCAAACACTGTTTCTAATGGCTCAAAAAACAAGATGCAGAATGATTTCAACGAGCTCTCTAGGAGGCTTCTCCAGTGAGAGGTAGGCTGCCCAGCCTGATGATGAGAGCTGCCACTTGCACTGCTTGCAGTGAGGAGATTCAGCTTGACTCAGGGTAGGAAGCCCTCTCCTGATTTCCACAGACAGCTATTGCTGTAGTAAGCAATAAAGGAACTGGGGAAGCAAAAGACATTCTGGAGTGCCAAGGGGAAAGTACTCTGAGAGTGGCTGAAGAGGGTTGAAGGGGCTGTGAGAAAAGGGTGCAGGAACCTGAGGTGTGGGGGAAGAGTGTCAGAAATCACAGCACGTGTGTAGGTGCAGGGTGAAAGGGAGCGTCCAGTGTCCCAGCAGGGTGGGGGATGAAAGCTGTAGACTTCAAAAGTGATGGCACTGCTCAGCCTCTAAGAATTGCACTGCAAAACCTCTGATGATCATGAGGGGCTGATGTATTAATAGCTAATAAGTACAGAATTAGGTAGGCTTCCTTGTAAAATATACACTGCTAAATTAGTAGGTAATACCTAATACATAACTACTTGTTTACATGTCTTTATATTTCATTATTTTCAGGGTTTCAGCAGTACAGGATGTTGTGACACCACTCTGGATCAGAAAAGATTGGAAAAGAAAGCTCTGCACTCCCTTTAGCTGGCAGAAAAACAACAAAAAGGCAACAACAATGGGGTTAAGAAGATGTGTCTGTTGCTGAGCCAAGTGGAAGTTCAAAGGTGTCCTGAGGGACTTGCAGGCTAACAGTAGAAGGTAGAAGGTAATTTTTTAACCTATAGCTTAAAAAAATCTGCCCAGCCTGGGGCCAGGAGAGTCCTTCCAACCCCGGTACACCTGAGTGTGGTACTAGCAGCTTTTCAACAGGAGGGTGAATTGTCCAGAGGCCCCAAAATGTACAAGGGGTGGGGGTTTAAGTGTTTACCTTGTGTCCACAGGCATTTATCCTGTTGCCTCCCTGTGTGTAGGGCTACAACCACATAAAACACACCCACGACCAGTCTGATCCCTGCCCAACCTGAACACACACAAAATTGTACTGAGGGAATTATTCCCTCTTCATCTCCTTTTGCATTTTACTAAACCCAGCCTTCCTCAAGCAGCTAATTATGTGGAAGGCACTAATAAACCTCACGCATCTTACTGCAGATTAACGAACCAGAAGCCGGCTCGCTGTGAGATTCCTCCAACCAGGAGGACCTTCAGAGTGTTTCCCCCACCCAAATATTCCCTGCCCAGGGTCTGTCTGAGAGCCAGAGGGAGTGCTGCTCTCCTCGGGAGAAATGCTGTTTCTGGAAGGCAGGTGCACCACTCCCACAGTGAAGTTCTGAAGGTCTCCTCCTGTAGTCCACTCATGTTCAGAGCCAATGGCCATGGCTTTTGTCAGCAACCAGAGGATCATAAAATCATAGAATAGTTTGGGTCAGAAAAGACCTTTAAGATCATCCAGCCCAACCATTAACCCAGCAGTGCCAGGTCACCACTAAACCATGTCCCTCAGCACCACAACTACATAGCTTTTCAAACCCTCCAGGGGTGGAGACTCCACCACTGCCCTGGGCAGCCTGGGCCAGGGCTTCACAACCCTTTCAGGAAGAAATTTTCTTAATATCATAGAATCATAGAATGTTTGGGTTGGAAGGGGCCTCCAAAGGTCATCTAGTCCAACCCCCCTGCTATAAGCAGGGACATCTGGGATATATCCAACCTAAACCTCCCCTGACATAGCTTGAGGATGTTTTCTTTTGTCCTATCACTTGTTACCTGGGAGAAGAGATTGATCCCCACCTGGCTCCAACCTCCTTTCAAGTAGTTGTTGAGAGTGAGAAGGTCTCCCCTGAGCTTCCTCTTCTCTAGACTAAACAACCCCAGGTCCCTCAGCTGCTCCTCATATAATTTGTGCTCTAGACCAACAAAACCTCTGGAGGCAGCTTGTCCTAGAGGTAGTTCCTTCCAGAATGCAAACTAGCCTATGCATCTACTCAGACCTTAAAAATGCTTTCAGAAGACTTCCAAGGAAACAAACCTAGTGATCAGCCACCAAACCATCAGATCTAGCAGAAATATTGGCTTTTCAGGGAATGGCTTTCTCTGCTCTTTCAGCAGTGCCAGCCCCTGGAGCTCTGTGCCTTGTCCCACTAGAAGTCTTCCCACAAGAAGTAGCCTCATGAAGCCCAGAGAAGAAAGCAAGTCAGTCGTGTCTGCATGATCTGCCAGCAGTACAGCTCCCAGTGAAGCTAGGTGGGTGAGGAGAGTAATTTCTCTCTTCCTCAAGCCAGCTCCAGGTGAGAGAGCTCAAGCAAGTTTTATTTCTCATCTGTTGGCCAAGTGCTCCACTCTGTGAAACGTTGACCATCCCAACACTGCCTTATCACTAGTTTCACACTGGCAATCTTAAACAATTACTCTGACACTGAGAAGCTCTTTCAATGGAAGAGAAAGCAAATTTTATGACAATTTTTTAAATGCTCCAGTGCTCATGATTCTCATGATGGAGTTCTCCATAAACAGCATGCAGCAATGCTTCAGGAGCAGGGAAAGCCCTTTGGGTTACATTGATAGGGGTGAAACATCTTGTCCCAGAAACCACAGGGATGTCTAAGATGGTGTATCACCCCTGGAACCATTCTAGGTGAGGTTGTCCAGGGCTCTGAGCAACCTCCTCTAGCTGATGTCCCTGCTCAGTGCAGGGGGTTGGAGTAGATGACATGTACAGGTCCCTTCTACCCAAAATGTTCTATGATTCTGTGGTATATGTCTTCTGGCACAACTCCTTGGGGACATGTCAGGCTTGTTGCTACTATACAAAGGCTCATTTTCAAAAAAACCCCAAACCCATCCATTTTTATGTAGCCAAATAATTTATGCTCCCATTCACAGCTAAGAATCTCACAAGTACTGTATGTCCCATCACTAAAAAACCTTCTTTGGTTTGATTTTACTTTGGAAACAACTGGCTTAGAGCAAGGTAGACAAGCATAGTGGAAGAGGAAAGTGCCCCAAACCTCTTGCTTTTAAAGAAAGCAGCATCAGGGTTGTTTGTTGCTGGTACCAAAGGTGTTACCTTGGGAGAAAACAGAAAGAAAGCTGGGTGGAGGAGTGGAGAGAGCCAAAGAGCAAACCTAAGAACTGGAGCTTTCAGGGGGCTTGGAATTCATCCATTTCCATGAGGAAAATTCACAGAGCCAGGTGAAGCTCCACCTACAACAACCACGAGAAGCTGTGTGTCCAGGAAAGCCAGTTCCAGCACTGATAGCTGATGCAGAGGGGTTATCAAAAAATGAACTGGTCACACATGCTGCCTGTGCATGAAACCTTCCTTCAGTGCCACGTGGAGCTGCCAACCTGCAACCCTGAGCCCAGCAGCTCTTTAAATCCCCTGTCTAGAGCCAAGAAACAGTCTCTTGCACTTAGGACCATGAATTGGTCTTCTGAATGGAGATAACAGCATGGCTCCTGGGAAGTAAGTTCAACCACTTCCAAACTGGGGCAAGGTCCAAGGTCTCCAGTCACGTGCAGGAACTCCAACCCACTCCTCAAACGCTGCTTCCCAAAAGGCAGACTCTCCTTTTGGGCTCCACCACACCCCTTCCTCTCAGGCCTCTGCCCCATGGAAGGCCAGTGACAGGGCACTGGGGTAATGACAGAGCTGCTGGGTGCACACCCACCTCCCCAGGCCCCTCACCAGGTTCAGAGGTTGGTAGACACCAAGGCTGCAAAGCCCCAGAGGGCTTAGGCTCCACCAGGCTCCATCCAACTAAGATAAGAGCAACTCTGCACCCATGTGGTAACATCACTTGAAGGCTATAAATAAGCTTTGTTGTGTAAATAGAGGTTCCTGGATAGAAATAGGCTTTGTGGTGTAAATATAGGTTCCTGGATAGCCTCTCCTACCCTTAATGGTTAGTCAAGGTAATTGTTATTTATTTGTTAATCACTCTCTTTGATTTAATTGCCTATATGCTCCCTAGGGTGCATTTTAATTACCAAAGTGCTACTTTGGATCCTGGCTAAGTACTTAAGTGTAAAAGTGTGTCTTGAAATTCAGGAAAAGGTGAGTTCCTCATTGCTGGACAACACCTGGCATTGGCCCATAACCTACAATTCAGGATTTAGCCAAAAAAAAACAGGGTTCAGTGGAATCACTGCCACCTGAGACAGCTGAAATAGCTTTGGGAGATGTCTGGGAGGAGGGTCACTGGAGGGAATGGCCATGCCTTGGCAGGGAGATGGATTGCACCATCTAATAGGTGTCTCCCACCTCCAGTATTTATGACTCCCTGATTATTGGTAAGGAATGAGGTAAAGGAAGAGACAGCAGGTGATGGATTAGGATGCTACTTAATTTTCATTACAAGTCTTGAGGAAAACGAGGCCTTTTAACCATCCCCATGCCAAGATCCCCACTAGAACATCCACTGAGGGCTGTCCAGTAAAAATGATGCTGTTTGGTCCCTTCAGCATGGTCCCTCAGAGCTTGTGAAAAGTGATGGTTAAATGGTGGGATTAAGTTTGAATCTGGCAGTTGGGCACTTGCATTCTGTTCACATGGAGAGATCAGCAGCCTTGAAGCAATATCATGTAATAAGAGGCTAAAACTTTCTTTCTTCATTCTGTTTCCACACAGACCCCAAATTCTTTGAGGAGGAAAGGAAAAGATTATTTTGACTGGGGCTTTTAACAGGCAAAAGAAAAAGTGTCACCAATTATATTTGAAGTGTGGACATTGGACATAAAATAATTACATTTTGTGGCTTTTCCTTTTTGGGGTAAATAAAAAAAAAATGCCTTTATAAAAGTAGTTTCCACGGGGTGAAATTTTCAAAAGAACCAAGCATCCACAACTGGGACCAGATTTCTAGGAGTTTTTTTAGCTCTGGCATAGAAATAAGTGGCCAGATGTCCAAAGAGCTCTAAACATTAGATTGTGAATGTTTATAAAAGTCTGGCCTGTATTTAAGAGCATAAATGGGAGCTGAGCTCTCTGGAAAAATCCAGCCTCTGTGCTGGGTGTTGTTGAGCTGGCTTGGAAAAAAAAAACAAAGGTCTGGGTCTGAGGCTGTTTGGGTGGGAGGATTGGGTTTTGTTTTATTTGTTTTTATCTAGGTTTTATTTTTTCCCTGCTGTTTTTAAAAGAAAGCTGATCTTGCATGTCATTTAGCTGTTTATTGGCTTTGTGGAGCTTTTCACTTCCAAGTGCATATTTTGGTTTTGCCATCCAAATAAACCTGTTGCCTTTCAGCAAGACTGATATGCTTAAAATCAAGGAGGTGCTTTGCTGGGCTGAAGACTGAATTTACCATTTGAGATCCCACCCAGTTTAGCTGTGAACTGCACATGGTCTTCACCAAAAGGCCAGACTCATGGAGGAGGTGTGAGTGAATGGTGGCCAGTCCCAGTAAAGCAAAGCTTATCTCAGTGGCTGCTCCCCATCAGCTCTCCTGCTAACTTGGAAATGTTGCAGTTGAGCCACAAATAACGTGAGAAAGTTCTTTTAGATAAAGATTTGACAACATTTCTTTTTGATTTGGACAACAGGAGTCAAGTAGACCAGCAATGGAAATTCAGATTTACTGAGCTCAGACTTTTAAGGAGCATTTCATGAGGGTGGGGTTGGAGAGGGGCTCCAGGAAGCTCTTGGTTTTCCTGAATGAGAGCTACCTGAGCCTGGAGTTCAGTGACAAGCTAGGCTGCACACTATAGCCTGTATTTTGAAGCTTAGGGGAGACCTCCAAATTGTTTCATCCCAAAATAAAGTTCAGCATTTTGCCCTGTGCCTCATTAGAATAGTTACATGGCTCTGACTAATATTGCTTGATTATTATTGAAACACAGAATTGTTTTGGTTGGAAGACAACCAAATCAAGTCAATCAAGTTCAACCATTAACCCAGCAGTACCAGGTCACCACTGCCCCATGTCCCTCAGCACCACATCTCCACAGCTTTTAGACCTCTCCATGGGTGGGGACTCCACCACTGCCCTGGGCAGCCTGTTACCATATGTGGTCAGTTTGGATGCTGATCATCTGATCTTCCTAACACAGAAAATTTTACCCCTAGGAGAACTTCATTATATAGAAAGAGGAGAACTAGAGGATATATGTCTTACTATTTTTACCTAATCCTTGAAGATATTATCCTGAAAACAATCACAAAATAGTTGGAATGGAATATATTGTGGTGTGAGTTATACACTTCCTTTTTGTTTAACCCACGGAGGCCAACTGACATCAGTGATGGGCCCAAGTCAGGGCTTCAGGAAGGCTTGTGTGTCAACCCTGCTATGGGTCTCTGTCATGGGACACTATCCAAGCAAATCCAAATGCCTTCAGATGGTGGGAACGGTCAGGGTTGGATCTGTTCCTGGCTGCACACTTTTCACAGCAGGCATCCCCCTTCAACAGCTCCATGGAAGTCACAGGGAAGGATGGATGCCCTGTTTGCCCATCAGTTTTGAACTAATGCCCAATATTTATCTGTGTGTTTTCCCTTGACACATTACTACACTACCCTCCCTCTCTCCCTCCACTCAAAGTGGATCTATTCCAAAAGAAAAAGGATACTTTTATCTGAAAAAAAAATTATTATGCAGGCTGTGAAGTCTTCTCAGAGAGTTGTTCTAATGAACACTAAAACTGGGCAGCCTCCATTCCCTCTGAAGCCCAAGGGTTGGTTGGAGCTTTGAAGGGTAAGGTTGTATCTCTTCTATTGCTTTTAAAGGAACAGAGATCTACTGAGGGTATCTGCTCAGCTTCAGATCCAAAAGAAAAAGGATACTTTTATCTGAAAAAAAAATTATTATTCAGGCTGTGAAGTCTTCTCAGAGAGTTGTTCTAATGAACACTAAAACTGGGCAGCTTCCATTCCCTCTGAAGCCCAAGGGGTGGTTGGAGCTTTGAAGGGTAAGGTCGTATCTCTTGCTTTTAAAGGAATAGAGATCTACTGTGGGTTTCTGCTAAGCTTCAGAGAATAATTTAGTCATCATAACAGGCAGTTCTTTCAGAAAATGGCAGCAAAGCTTACTACAAATATTCCATCCTAGATAGAAGCCTAAAATTGCTACCAGCTGTTGTAAAGCCATGGACAACTGCTAGTGTAGGAGGTGGAATGGATTTCAGCTCAGGTGATCCCAGTGTTAGATGACGGATGAGATAAACTCCTCTTATCACCATGCTGGATCAATCCTTAGTTAAGGGATAGATTTATGACTGCTTCTCCTCTCCGTTTCCAGAGTCTCTCATTGTTTCTGCTTTGGCTCAGGGCCAAATTAAGTTGTTTTACTATAAGTCAATGTTTAGAGCCCCAGGTCCTGGAGTAGAAAGAAATTTCACAACCTCTGCTCTCAAGTAAAAGAAAACACTAATTTTTGTGAAGTGTTGCATGGATGGACGGGCTTCCCATGGCCAACCCCTGTCCTCCTGGCTTTCAAACAAAGGACCACTGCAGCATATAACCCCAACTGGAGTGTTTTCTGGAGCTGACATGACCTGATTCTCAATTCCCAATTTCCCTGACCCCAACTTGTGGGAAGAGAAAGAGAGAAGCACAAAACTCTCACAGGTATCCTGCTCTGCTCCACAGCTGAAGCCACCACATCTCACAGCCCCCATAACGTTTTGGAAGCATTGCAGCATTTTCCTTCCACAGAAACCCTGGAATTTCACGGGGTGCTGAGAATATGAGCCAGTAGGCAGCCACTGTGTTGAAATGTCACCCAGCTGTGGGTGTGACCAAGAGGTCAACACCTTCCAACATCTCCAGGCCTGCCAATTTCAGAGCTAGAGAAACCCCCAGGGTACGATTTCTCATCTTCTGCACAACCTTCTGTTGGGAGCACATTTTTCCAACAGAAAGTTATTAAGGATTTCCATACAGCTTCATTTTCTGCCCATCAGTGGCACTGTGCAGTGGAACTGCTGTGTCAAGCAGCTACCATGAACACAAGTCTTGGAGCTCCACCAAGGCTTTTTCTCCATGGAGAAACTGTTCAACAACACTGTAGACACCAAAACAATATCTCCTTGGCTTCCTGTCCACGCTGACCTTTGATGGCCTGGTAAGAAAAAATCTGGTGGGGCAGAACTCCCTATTTGTATATCCAAATCCACTGACTCCCCTCAAAAATTCCCTCTAGGTAGGGAGAGGAACCATTCGTGTAAACTCCTGGACAGAAACAGGACCTTTCCAAGCAATGATTGGCAACTCCAAAGCGTGGCTTGAAGGAGGAGGAGCAGCCTTCTCTGTCTCTCTTAATTCCTTGCACAAAACAATTACTGTGGGCAAAGTGAGCTGCAATCATGCTGAATTCAATAGAATTTCCAAATCCAGAGGAAAGTAGTTCTGCTCTCAGGATAAGAGCCTGGTAATCCTCACTGAAGAGAAATCTTGATCCCTCAAAGACCTGTGAACAGTACCACAGCTCAGCGTTTTCCAGGCTTATTAGTTTCCCATTTGAAAAGAGAGATTCACTGATGTAAAAATATCTTGGAAGACAACATAATGCACCAAGGCAATAATGCAAAAAAGCATACTTGGCTCTCGTCAGCATAAAGTCATTTGATAAAGTCAAGTAAATTTCCTAAGTGCTCTTTATTGGGGATTTCAAATGGGGATTTTAATTCATTGGAGATTTATCTGGGATTTCGATCGATGTCCTGATCTGAGCCGCAAGAAAAATTCCAACAATTAGGCTCTTGCATGGAATTTGCAGCTTGAATTCTCCACATGAAGAATTACTGGTGGAAATGAAGTTATTCCAGCCTGCAGCTGTGCAGCACTGGGGCCTGCACCTAAATCCTGCTGCAGATGAGTTGTTTTAGAGAGGGGGAATTCACTTGGTTCTCCTGTGCTTTAGTCTGTTGTTGTCTTTAAAGGACTGGCTATATTAAAAACACAAAGCACTGCATGGGCAGTCGCTTCCTGGGTGCAACCTCTACGGTCACTTCCAGCTGGGATGCTGGTCCTGAGTGTTTGAATCCCCCCCTTTTGCCTTTCACCTCCTCCTTCTCTGCCAAGCTGTAATTTCCACACTGGGTTGTATCAGCAGTGGTGGGAATAATGCTTCTGACTGCATCTCCACTTCTATTAAAACCCAAACGTTTCCACATAAATCTGCTAATGTAAGGCACGCTATTCCTTACCATTTTTTCCCTGTTAATGATGAAAACAAATGAGTAAGATTTATCTCTTTGACAAGTCATGTGGGTGTGAATCTTTAATTAGCATATAACAGGTTTAGACTTCAAGTCCCTATAGGCGTGGGAATCACTTAAAGAAGAAAATCCCACTTGGTAAATCTCTGGCTCAGGAAGCCAAGAATGTTATTTTAAGAGATACCTGTAAAGATGAAGATTGCAATCTCCGTGCACGTCAAGGTAAAGCAGCAAGCTGTTTCATCTCCCAGAAACTCAGTGACCAGACTTTGATGACAAGCCAGATGGCAGCTGTTCCCCAAGCCTGGTGCCAAGAAAGATGATTGGAGCTGCAATTTACCTTCCGTGGTGAAGCTCCATGCTGGAGCATACCACAGCTGCGGATTTGGCTGCTGCCAGTAGGTGTGTGCACAGTTGGTTTCCTCCCAATTTGGATTCATCAGGTAAGAGGCTGTATCAGTACCCAGCAATTATGAAATTGGCATGCGTTGGATTGTTTATTCACAGTAATATTCCTACTGGACTTTATTAAAACACCATCTGTTGTCAGTGCAGACAAAGAATCAACCCAGAAATATCCATGGAGAATGTGTGCGTGCACGTTCAGCTGTGTTGTGCAGGATCAGGTCACATTTCATCCTCTCTTTTCTGCTTTCCTTTATAGGGAGCTTCTCCTAATATGCCTCCATCCCTCATTGATATTTCCCCCACTCTTAATTCCACCTAGAAACTGGAAAAAAAAAACCCAACCAACCTCAAACAACCAAACCTATGGTCAAAGGGAAGTCGTATCTCTGCGAGTCGTGCTGGAATGGAAACAAATGAGACTCCAAATGGCTGGAACTCAACAACATTAGCTTTACTACAAATTAAAGCTGAAATGGTTGAAGGAAAAGTCATCTGGCTGAATGATGTTCAGTTAGAACAAACTTCTGAGTTAATGTGTAGTATATAGGGTGAGTAATAAAGGATATCTGCCAATAATAATATCTTTAGGGCTTAAAAAAATGGGACTAGCTTTTACAATCAGCTGTTTTCTCTTGCCTTTTCTGGTTTTTTTTATTCATCTTTCAGATGGGGATCAGATATTCCTAATATGCAGCTGCTCTCCACAAATGGCCAAGTCAATTTCTTTTTTTTTTTCATATCCCAGCACAGAATTCCAGGTGAAATTAATTAGTTGGAATTCTTCATCAGGTAGCATGCTAATAAAATATGATGCAAGTAATTAAAAATGCAAATAGGGGGAAGAGAGCAGTAAAACTGAGATGTGTCATTTCAGCCCTACAAAAAGGCATCTGTCAATTGAGATCTTTAGTGCATGTGCTCACACACACACACACAAAAAAAACCTTTAAAAATAAAAATGTAAACAAGTCCCAGTTCACATCCTAAGATTAAAGCTGTAATAAAGGGGAAGAACACAAGCCAAGGACATCCCCTGGGAGAAGGGGGAAAGTGTGTTAAAATGCTTGGGCTGTTTATGAACTAAGTGTTTGGAGATCTCTCAGTGCTGAAGGAAGGAGTTGGGGTATTTTAGAGGACCCACAGGGAGACTGTTTACTACTACAGGGAGCCACTAAAGCCTGTTTTGCTCAGGATACCCAGGCACCAGAAAGAAAATGTTAGTCCTGATATAAGCATGCACAATCTACCACCTGCAACAGGATTGTGCCTAGTCAAAAGTGATGGGATTTGACCCAAATATGAGCCCCTCTTTGTTCCATTATTTAATTTCCTCTGCACACGGGCCTAAGTTCTTCCCCAAGTGAAAGCCACAAAAACTGACCTGACACAGATTTCACTCTGGGCAGAGCAGAGTGTAATTTCCATGATTAAGGTATAATTTTCCTTCCTCTATTTTCTTACTCATCATCACTGCTCCTCTACCAAGAATGACTTAAGCCCTGAGCCACACGTGGACTCTTGCCATCTGCTCTGCCACGTCTGGGATGGACCTGGTGCATTAAAGCAGTGATTTCCCCAGCAATACATTCCCCCCAAAAAAATCTGGGCCCTTGGTTTTTGTCCCCTTGCAGGGAGCAGGGACATCTGCCGCTAGAGCAGGGTGCTCAGAGCTTGGTCCAACCTCCCCTGGGATGGTTCCAGGGATGGGGCAGCGACCACCTCTCTGGGCAGCCTGGGCCAGGGGCTCAACACCCTCAGGGTAAAAATTTTCTTCAGCTATTGAGTCTAAGCCTCCTTTCTTTAAGTTGAGAACCATCACCCCTTGTCCCGTTCCAACAGGGCCTGCTCAAAAGTCTGTCCCCTTCTTTCTTCTAGGCACCCTTTAAATCCTGAAAGGCTGAAAGAAATTCTCCCTGGATCCTTCTCTTCTCCAGGCTGAACCAGCCCAGAGACAGAAACTCAAATGATTTTGCACATGTTCAAGGTGAGCCACAACCAGGGCTCTGATTTACGTTTCACAGCCCTGGGAAATGAGGCTGAAAGAAATTCTCCCTGGATCCTTCTCTTCTCCAGGCTGAACCACCCCAAAGACAGCACATGTTCAAGGTGAGCCACAAACCAGAGCTCTGATTTACATTTCACAGCCCTGGGAAATGCTTGAAAGGAACACCAAATAGTGACCCATGTCAGACTTTCTTGTACAGACCAGCTGGAATGAGGAAAAGTAGCAGGATCCACATCTGTCCCAAACACTTATACCCCTTCTCAGCCTCAGACATTCAAGGTTTATGACATGGCAACACTTAGAAGAAGGAGACACTTGGATCAGGACCACAGCAGTTCAACCAGGTGGGCTCCCACCCTTCACTACATCATGAAACATGAAATATTCTCAAGCTACTTAAGTTGAATCTCTTAGAGGGAATATAGAGCTCACAATTTGACCTTCCAATGGTTTATTCTTCCTGAACACTAACATTGTTTTTCGTTGGATATTAGGAAGAATTTCTTCACTGAGAGAGTGGTGAGACACTGGAACGGGCTGCCCAGGGAGGTGGTGGAGTCACCATCCCTGGAGGGGGTCAAAAAACAAGTAGATGTGGCACTTGAGGCTCTGTTCTAGTGGTGAGGGAGATGTTAGGAGGAAGGTTGGACTTGATGATCCTAAAGGTCCTTTCCAACTACAGTGATTCTATGATTTGAAATGTGGATTTAAATGATTTGGAGGTCTTCAAGTGCTCTGATAATCCTCAAAAGGCAAACTTCCCAGCAGTGCCAACCTCTCTGAAGGAGAAAGATGGTTCCCATCACAAAGCATAAGTTTATTCCCCATATCCATCCAGCCTCCAAGCCTGCTCCGTGGGGGTGGTGGGCAGGAAAGAGGGGAAGACAACTAAGTAAACATATAAAATGAAGCTGCTGTTCCACAACAACAAGGTTTTTACAATCCACAAGTCCATTAGGAATTCAACAGAAGCATCTAATTCCAAGAACCAAACAACCCTCCTCCCCGGAGTGCGGCGTGCAGAGATGACCTGGTAGAAAGCTGGGTGCCAAGGACGTTTGGCAGCAGCAGGGATTGCCCCAGGCTGAGGCTGGAGGGGCACTGCTGGCACACGTGCTGCCTCCTGCCCTCCCTCTGCAGCCACACTTCCACACCAGTCTGCCATGCTGCGTGAGGCGAGCACGCTGAGCCCCTGCAGCATCTGTGCCAGCACTTCTGCATCCTTATAAATCACTTCCCAGCTCTTGCTGGGGCAAGGAGGATGAAAACGTTGGCATAGAAATGTAAATCACTGCCTGTCCTCTGGAATGGAATAATGATTGTGTTGATTTACCAGCCACACGCCATCCAGGGGGAGGGATGGGGAATGTTGGCAAAGAAAGGTCTCTGCTTCCAGCAGAAGAACAGATTTGCTGAACTGCACAAAAAAAAAATAGTGGTTGGAATAATCAGAGGTGCTTCTGTCTGTAGAATTTGTTGCCTGTTAGAGTGAGCATTGAGGGCTTCACCTCGTGGCAGGTAGGAATGTAATTACTTCACCTCTGGGCATGTCCAAAATCAAAGTGCACAGGGGTGTGATTGAATCGGTGACACGGTGAGCAGATAAAGGCCATTTTTTTTCCCTCCTGTGTGGGGCTGTGGATGTCTCTGAAGTCCCAGGCAGAACTCAGGCATTCTGAGGTGCTGAATGAAACAGGTGAACAGGCCAAAATTTCAAAAGCATCGTCCCAAATAAAGAATTCACCAGACTGAATAAATTACAGCTTACTTACTTTCTTGCCTTAAAACCCAAATAGGAAAGCTTAGCTCAATTAAGGTCAGTGGTAAAACTCTCACTGGGACTGAGGTTTCACCCATCAAATCTAATGTCACTTTGTGACTACAACAGTGAAGCCTATGACCCACTTTACAGGGTTTGTGCATTTTTTAACTCTCAGCTTTTTATTCCAAACAAGCTCACTACTGTGCTTAATCCTTCCCCACCTAACGATTTGTTTGGAAGGTTGTAATGGCCCACATCCAGATTTCAAATGATACAAAAATCATAAGATTTTTGCAAAATCTATGTCAAAATCAGGTGTTATTTGAGAAGATTTCCAGAATTATATACACTGAATAGTGTGTATTACATACTATATTGTTATATACTTCATTCTTCTGTTATACATTATTATACTACGTTATTATATATTTCATTATTATATATAATTACTATGTATTATTTCATGATCAACCAGTACCTTACTGGGAAGAAAAATCACTAAAACCAGAACAAATCAAAGTAAAAAGCAGACAAAGCCAAACATCAGAATCTATTCTGATGAAGAATAATGTGCCAGAGTGATGCATCCCTATTTTTAAGGCCTCGAGTGAACAACACCACACAGTAAATTGCACAGCAGTCAGGGGATCCAGAAGGATAAAAAGATGACCTCATATTTCAAGAAGTTAAACCTCAGGCTTTCCAACACATCTCAGACTTCAAAATATATTCTTCTTACTTAAATTACTTGAATGCCCATCAACTAATTCAAGTATGTTAAAGTAGGAAAATGTCTTTCCTACTTTTCTTGAAGGGCTCATACTCATGATAATGAGTCCATCCACTAATCCCCCACTAGCCAGAAAGGGATTCTGTACTAACAGCTCTGCAGCTATAATCCAGACTTCAAACTCTGTTTTCTATAAGAAATAAAAATCAGAAAATAAACCATTTGGGATTTCCAAGTTCTCATGTGGTTTACGTGGCACTTTCAGAAGAAAGACACAGCTCTACACGTTCTGTGTAACACATTTAATGCTGCCTACATCTAAATTCTTCTTCTACCTCCAAAAGAGACCAGAGGTGAGCAGAATTGAACTTAGCAGCCTCACGCCTTCATTTCCCAACAAACCAGACTCACCAGCATGCTGAAGTCAGACAGGTCTCCATCAAACCAGGACACCAAGAGAGCCACCAACAAATTTCCAGCTGAGTCCTTCCTCAACACCCTGTTAGGATTTTGTGTCTGACTTGAAATCATGGAATGAGCTGGTGAGGGAAACTGTGCAGAAGCTCTGGCAAGACACTGGCATTGTTTTGGATGCAGATAACATCATCTCCCAGCATTCACCTGAAACCAAAGCAGAGGAAGGCCAGCTGGATAAAGCAATTCTCATATCCACACAAATAAGCCAAACTCTATAAATACTCATTAAGATACTTCTCCCAAACACCATTATATATATAAAAAAATAATAATAATTGCTATTTATTGTTGTTATTCTATCTATTTAAAAAAATCTTGGGATGCACTCAGACAAAAAAGGTGCTAGGGGAACACCTCAAAATAGAGGAGGAGAGACAGAGAGGGAATGAAAATGGCACCTTTTTGGAGATGAGACTCACTTTATATAGGAAATCTTTATTTCTTCAATAAAGTAAAATAATAATCACTGGATTTTGCATAAAAGCTCTGCCTACAGGGTCTGAACAAGAGATACTTCTAACTTCTGTTAGTTATCACTAGACCCAAAATCAAAATGCATTTAGGTTCATCCTATTTTTTGGACTTCAGATTTTTCTATTTCTTTTAAATACAGAGAAATTACAATGAACTGAGACCACTTTGAGCTTTTAAAAATTATTTTACAGGGCTCTTTTTGCTGTTATTGACGCTCTCTTCTTGATTCCTTGTTTTGCTAATTTATATTTCACCTGATGCACTAAGTCTTGGCAGTGAAATAATTTCTAGTTTGTCTGGATGGTCCCCAGAAAAGTGGGACCCTAAGCCTTGTTTTGATTTTGTAACTTACACTAATACAATTACTATAACAAAATTTGATTCCTTGTTTTGCTAATTTATATTCTACCTGATGCACTAAATCTTGGCAGTGGAATTATTTCTAGTTTGTCTGGATGGTCTGCAGAAAAGTGGAACCCTAAGCCCTGTTTTGCTTTTCTAACTTACACTTATACAATTATTATAACAAAACGTGGATATATGATATAGCTTAACGAGTGCTGGAAATCTGGTAGAGGTGTGTAGGTACTGCACATTAATTCATTGATTATCTGCTAAAACCTAGAAACTTTCTCATGAAAATACAGTAAAAAAAAGGACAGTTACATGACTCGATGCTTTCTCTTCTTCTGCATCATTAATTTTAATGAAAAGTCTTTCAGTGCAGAGTAACTCCTGGTCAACAACTAAAAAAAAATGCTGCTTCACAGATTATTTCTTCTGCTCCTTCTACCCCCAGCTGACCATTTTAATTCTGAAGTACAGCTGAGTTTAGCAATGCTACAGGGACACGTTTCCTTTGAGGACAACAAACCATCCTGAAGAGGAAGAAACAGCTCTGGTGCTGCTTGGTGCCAAGCAGCACCTACATTCACCAGGTCTGGTGCATAAGCAACATTTATCTGTGCTGTGTGGGTGCAGCATGGTGATCAGGAAGGAGATTTTCCCCAGTGGCTAGGTGAGCAATTCCATTGACACGAGCCAATGGCCACTGGTCAGGGTGATGGCAACACTGCTCAGATCCTGCTGGTTAATGATGGGCCCTTTGCCTTGAAGGATGATGACAAATCTTGTAGGGCTGACACGTCTTAATTCATGAGATCCTGGTCTGGGTAATTGGGTAGAAGATGAACTTGATTACACTAGTGAACTTGCTTTCCAGAGGAAAAAAGAAAAAAAGGTGATAACAGGCTTCTTTGTCATCAAAGGGTAAAGAAATGTGACAATCTGGGAACCAGTTTTAGGACCCCATCTGCTAAACCAGAGAGAAATCAAGATTTTACAGTTCTATAAATATTTTAGTGTATGCCATCATTTATGAACTCTGGCAGCTATCATAAAATCTCTCTGACTTTTGTTACAACTGCATATAAGGCCAGAAAATTGCATCTCATGGTAAACCATAAAAACCTAAGTAAAAGCACCATTCCTTTCAGTATATTCTAAAAATATACAACCTCCCTGTCAGTACATGGCAGGGTAGTTACCATCCCAAGATGCCTGTTTCTCTCTCTCTCTCTCTTTTTTTTTTTATCTGATCTTACCCTGGTCTTTTCAAACCCTTTTTGTATTTCAGTATCCTTTTATGTCCCATAAATAACCACCATCACAATATAACAGCTGAAATAGCTTTTACTTTGTCACAACGTACTGTAAGCAAGAGACACTTGGGTGATGCTAATGCTGTGGATAGGGGAAGAATTTATGCTGACCTTTTCTCTAATTGCTCCTGAAATCATTTTCATTCAGTGGCAAGTTTCTTTAGAGCCTGGAAAGGGACTTGCCCTCAGAGCAGGTTCTGAGCCTGTAATGACCCAACAGAACAACCTCTGTTAAAAAGGATAGAAAAAAACCATACAAATAGATAGAAAGGATAAATAGATAAAAAGGAGAGAAATAAACAGTTATCCTGAGATTAACAATGCTCCTTTTAAACTCACAATCCTGCCCTGTGTCACTAAGTGTCTCTAAAAGACAGAGAGCTCACCTCTCATCAAGTTGGTGACTTCAGATGATGGTCTGATGTTCCAGGTAGGATCTGCACAGCTTGAATTTTAAGACAATAGTGGCTGAAATCACCCACCAGCCTGACTAATAGTAGTTTATAGGTCATCCCAGCAAAGTTTGTGGAACACATTTCCCTGCACAGTTTTCAGGGGGCACAGCAAACAAGAGAAGAGACAATCCCTCTCTTAAAATAAACACAGAAGTCAAGAGGTTCTCCAAGACCCTAAATGCAGGAAAAAAATCCCCTCAATTTAAGGCTGAATTTCAGAAGGTGCCTGGACAGCACGAGGTGTAAGATCTCTGCCATCTCATCTGCACAGGCAAAAGGAGAGCTGAACACTGAAGTGATTTGCAAAATAAATGGGCAAATCAGGTTTCTGGTGTACTCCTTACACCCTCGAGCTGGGCACGTTCCTTTGGCTAAAACACTGGACATGTCACTTCTTTTTCATCCAACTCAACACTTCCTGGAGCTCCTAGTATTGCTATGTCTTAGAATTTGTATTTTTTTTTCAGCAAACATATGGTTTGATATTTCATTAAAAATAGAGTTGTCTCACGTATGTTTATAAGCATATATATGGTGTACTCCTTACACCCTTGAGCTGGGCACGTTCCTTTGGCTAAAACACTGGACATGTCACTTCTTTTTCATCCAACTCAACACTTCCTGGAGCTCCTAGTATTGCTATGTCTTAGAATTTCCATTTTTTTTAGTAAACATATAACCATATGATATTTCATTAAAAATAGAGCTGTCTCACATATGTTTATAAGTACATATATATATGTACATATATATGCACATCTTGTACTATATATGACAATATATGAGGTATTTATGGACAGTAAAAGAATAAATGCTCAACATTTATTTTTTTCTATTTTTCCATCTTTTCTAGTACATTCAAATCATTGCTAATTAATTTGTTGCATACTCTTTTTAACAAATACTGAATGCTTGGTCAATACCTGGAAAAATGATGAGGGAAATTCATCCTTGAGATAACAATTCCATTGACCCCATCTGAGATACCAGAGAGGTTAATTTAGTGAGTGGTGTCTGAATAAATGTAGGAGAGATTTCAGTAATTTTTGAAAGGTCACACTCCATTCAATAGCAGTTGTGCTTCTTTCTGAAGAATTATCCTTCCGTGCTGAGCACTCTGATTCCTATACACACTGCAATCATTTAGGACAACTTTAAAAGCATTTTAGAGTGTGAATAAAAAGGATCTCCTAGCCATTGTAGGAATGGTTTTGCTCTTTGCATCACCTCTTCTCCTCTAGTCTCAGCTCCAATAGTTTATCTAGGTGATGACAGCCAAGCAAACGTGTCCCACTCAGAAATCCCCATCACTCTTTTACACACAGGCACATTTCAGGTTATTTTTTTCAGCCTTTAGCTGTCCTAAACTGAAAGATGGATAGACATGGGTCCTATTTTGCACTATGAATCACATTCAATCCTTTAGTTGTTTTGATCTGGTCAAGCTATAGCCCATTTCTTGAATAACCTTTCATTTCATTTTAGTCAGGATTTCCTTCAGAATCCATTCGTTGGGCCCAATCTAGAAAAGAGTTGGTTTGTAAAATTCTTTGTCATCAGGGAGATAATTTTACTTCTTTTACTCCCATGATATTTCATGGCCTGAAAAGCAAGCTAAATGTCTGCTACAAGCCAGCTAGGCAATAAATGTAGTCCATGTGGGATGTGTAACCAAAGCCTTACTACATTGTGGTCTACCAGATGTTGCAACTTCAGACATGTCCTATTTCCTCCTTTTCTAGCTTCCAGGTTGCTACTCCTCAAAAATGTTGCTTTCTTACATTCTATAAAACTGCCTTTTCTACCAGATTAACTTATTGGGTTTTCCCCATGTCACACCCTAAGAATAAAACAAAAAAAATAAAGCTGTGACCTAATCCACCTCCCATTTACACCAGTGCAAGTTCATTGATGACAACAGTGCTTCACCTCATTGACAGGAGGAGAACAAAGCCCAGAGCTTCTCAACCTTTTCCAAAACAGGCTTTGAGCCCAAACCTATGAAGACACTGGAATTTTCTCCTGTGGATTTCAGGGACCTCTGCATGAGGGTCCTAATGAGGACCCTGATGGCCTTGATACCAACAGCAGCTGATTTCAGGAGAGGCTACAGAGCAGTGAGAAAGAGTGAGCTCAACGGATGCACAAGGATTTCCTGCTGGATTTTCTCCCTTGAAATTCAGGTAGAGTGTTAGATCACCAGTTACACTCTCTGCAGAAAGCCTACACTGTGCTCAGGTTCCTCTCAGCTCTGGAATAAGATGGGAAGGTGTCTCTGCTCCCCTGCTAACATACAGGGGATTGCTGAGGAGACAGCAGGACAGTCATTCAAGCCTGACCCCATAACAACTTTTTTTGTGCCTTTTGGCTTTCTGCTTCAACTTCTTTCATCACTGTCAGCTCCTGTGCTACCTTGTGAGAGGTGGCATCCTCAGCTGCCTGTGAGACAGACGTTGGAGTTGACAGTCAACAAGTACACTGAGAGCACAAACAAGCCCTAAATGTACTTCAATTCAGAAGAAAAAAAAAAGGAAGGAAGATAAAAAAGGAAGAATTCTGCTTCAGCAGAATGCTTTTAGATAAAGCAAATGCTTTAATCTTCTCCAGCCTTCTGGTTTTTGCTTAATTGATATAAAGGATTTTTAGTTTTGTTTATTTAATGGTATGGATTAGTCACACTTATTTCTACACACCTTTTGAAGAGGAAATCACCATCTTCAGGTGCAGAGAAGTTTGTTCAGTTTTACCTTAGCAAAGTTCCCACCCTCAACTCTCTTCCCTGCTGCAATGTCACATCTCTGTGGAAACAACAAGGAAGCACCTTGGGAGAACATAAGAAGCAGGAGGCCACGTAGCAGCTGACAAGGTTCCCAACAGCATAAGCACATACACATTTATCACACCAAAACCTCCAAGCACAGTTGTGCTCTAGGCAGAAGCTTGATCCCAAGCTAATGCCCAAGCAGGAAGCACATTTGGGCAGAGCTGCCCCAAAGCCAGGTGTGCTCTTGTCCCTCACGAGTGCCCAGCTCTGCTTAATCAAAGGCCTTGGTGAGTCGTAGCCCCTGGGAGCTCAGCTCAGGCACCAGGAATCAGTAGCCAAATCCCACATCAGAATGTCACACGAGTGCTTGACTTCCTGTGGTGCACTTTTGTAGATGTTCATCAAGGAAAGAAACAATCCTGTTGCTTTCTTGCCCTGCTGTTGGACTTAAAGATCTGAAGGTAAGATCTGAATATTCCTGAAGGAACCGGAAGGTTTCCAGTGAAGGCAGCAGATGGAAGCTTAGGAGAGCAGTGTCCTCTGCTCAGCTATGCTTAGGGTTCCCTGAGAAACACCCAGCAAGCAGAACAGCACAACTCTGCTGTCCCACAGAGATCAGCCCCTCCCCAGCCTGGGGACAACACCCACCAGTGCAAAGGTACCTTTGGTGCATGGCCATCGACCCACTGCTGGTCAGTGCACACGTGGAGCCCATCCCAGGCACAGTTCCTCAACCTAAGCTTCTCCCCGTGCCTCCTGCTGTGTCATGGCTTGATGTCAAGAGTTAGGGCTGGGCTGGCCACTAGATGGATGATAGACACCCTCTGTTAGCCCCTCTCCCTTCCCAAGTGAGAAGTGGGGTGTCCTGTGTCATCTCTAAAAGTGATTTTATGTATCTCAAACAGAAATAAGGGAAAGTTTCACCAGCTGGGGAGAGGTTCCATCAAAGATAACGGTACACTTGTGAAAACAAACTAGATGCTACACCAAAACATATCCCAAAATGGCAAGTGTCATTTAAAGAGATAGAAACCAAAACCAGAGGTCTTTCCATAGTCCCATCAGAGACAGAAGGTTTTGTCAGAGAATGAGATGGGACTTCAGAGTGTTTGGCTCATGTCTTGGTGATCTTGTGCTGACAGGGACACTTGCATTGAAATCTCAAAAAGATGTCCCACTCCCAGGCTCTCAAGAGGTTGGGCCCATTCAGACCTGTTTAATGAATCATCTCCAAAGCTGTTGACACCAATATATTATTTTTATAAAGCCCAATGAAATTTCCCAGCTTTGATTGCATAACTTTGGATTTCTTGTCAGTTTATTTCCACACTTTTTGGGACAGACCCCCACTGGCTTTAACTTGGTATGCAGAGGAACGAGCTGCTTACTGTAAAAATTAATTCAGTTTTATGTTTTTCAGAATCCAGTTGGTTGAGGGCAAAATTCAGCACAAAACTCCCAGATGTTTTGATCTCTCCATAGAGACTAACTTTATGGACAGGACGAGCAATCAGCTGATTGCTGTAACCAGCTCTGTCATATGAAAAGACTGAGATTACAAAACTCAAGCCAAAAGAATTTGCCCCTTTTTAACTTTTTTTAACAGATTCTGTTTAGCCATAAATATACCTTTAGCAAATTTTCATGCTATTACTTTTTTTTTCAGTAGAAATTGTTTCAGGAAGTAATTTTTTAAACTAAATGCTTATCAAACTACTACAGTAAGAACATAAACATTTTAGCCAGCATAACTAAATCATTCAACCAGGACAAAGTAAATGTCCTAATGTTTAAGACAGAGAAAATTAATATAGCGTGTCATCCCATTAATTACAGCTGTTCACATTTCCTTATAAAGCCATCAAGAATGTCAGCAATCCACATTTCACCACCTCAAAGTATAGATCTAAGAGGCAAAGTCTCACCCTGAACTTCAAGTAGATCTTCTAATAAAGCAACAAGAACTGATGAAAATCAAAAGCACGTTGTCTGTTACAGAAGGATAAAGAATGATGTTCCTAAAATCAAGAAAAAATTTCCCTAGATGACTATGCTTCAAGTCAAGGAGAATTTTCCAAGCCTGACCCCTATTGACCAAAAATAATGGAAGCTTTCTCCCTGGTATATGTGAGTGGTAGATCAAATCCCCACGTCATGAAATCTGTTCTCTGAACCAGCCCAGGAATCCAACCATGGCATAGACAGAATAAATTAAATGAGAGGTATCTGCTTGATTCTGGGAATATCTGCTTTCATTAATACATACTGGCAGCCTTACACTGCTGGGGAGTGTGTGAGTGAAAAGGCTGGAAGAAGAGTGCACAGAAAATATGCAAAGTCCATTAAAAATAAAAAAAAAAAAGTACTTAGTATAAACCCACAAAGGCCTTGAAGCAATTAAAAAAAGGGGGATCATTCTCCTGTTAAATGATCACATTTGGAAGGTTCAAAAATACACCAATGCAGCATCACTTGGGCACAACTGGGAATGAGTGACACAGGCTCCAAAGACTCACTGTAGGTGTAGGACAACAGAGCAGGATGTGGCTGAAAGAGGCACCTGGGTTCCTTGGTGGGGTTAAATCCCTTTCATCCACTCCCCACCACTATCTCACCCTCGTTGCTTTTTCTTTGTTGTGCAATATCTGAGCAGAGTGGGTCTCCAGCCAAACCCTCAGCCTGCACAGCTGGAGAGCTCCACCACGTGCCCTCCAAGCCCAGGTGACCTGTAGCCACACTGGACTCCCAGCTCAGCTGTTAGTTCCCACCTGAGTTTTGTTTCATTTTGGGGTTGGTGTTTGCTCCAGAAGGAGCCACGTGCTGGGCCACCCAAGCACTGCATGGTTCAGTGCTGAAGGTCCCTCTCATTTTGGTACCTCAGTGCTCCATACATTACTCATTGCTTCTTTGCACTGCTAATATCTCTACACCCTTATCATACTCAAGAGTCAAAATAATTGTTATTATTTGGTCTTCATCTAGAATCTTTTCTAAATTGTATTCACATATTACCTATTCCATCTTCCAGGAAAGACTCTGTAGAAAACTCATCCATATTCCAATTCCTGCAAGAACTCCAACTCCCCGTGTCAAAAACCTGCTGCCATTCATCCCAACTTTCCCTTCTGAACCATTTTGCCATTTCCAGCTGGCATGGCTTTCCAAAGGCAACTCTGTGAAGCACATGACCTCATCTTTTCTTTACATCCAGAAGCATCACCTCCACCCTCTTCCCTCCATCTGCCCTTTCTGTCAGTCGGCTGGGTACACCCCCAGTCCCCTGCACTGTAGACTCCATGCTTTACATATTCTGTTTTATTCCTAGAGCCAGTGGTTTAGCTTTCAAATTACCTCTTAGTGATTCATTATATTCACCAGTTTCCTTCAGATGAAGGAACTCACATCGCTGTGCTCTGCTGATTTGTGCATTTCATTTTCTCAGGTATTTACTTACCTGCATTTATCAATACCCACACCAGCTATGGTCTTCATTGCTTCTTAATTGCCCATACTCTTTTATTTCCCTTTAAATGATAGATTCAAAAAAAAAAAAAGCAGCTTAGTAGCTCAGTCATATTAAAATCATAATTGATTTTGCCTCACTCCTCATTTATTAATGGACTTACGCTACCTTCTCGCTAATAAACCTCCCAGTAATGAGTTTAGTCCACAGAGGATACACTTCCACCTCGACAAACCACCAAGCAATTTAGGACAGTTGGTAGTCACTGCTTAAGGGAGTCCGAAAAGTGGAATAGAAATTTATGCAGGCCATAATTAAAGTACTTTTAGAGAGCTGTGTGGGGAGTTTACCGACGTTCTCTCACCGTGCCCATCTGTGGTCAGTGTAATTAATCCTTCACTCTCCAGCCAATAAAAACTCACTTTAGTGATAAAGAGGACACTTCAAATACTCACACGGTGATCAAACTCTGGTTGTTTTCTTCCTTTGGATGGCACAGGTTTGTGGAGGTGGTGAGGGCAGGTCTTTCTGGAGGTGCTCAGTGCTGGGGAAGGCGTGCAGCCAGCAGAAGAGCCATTCACTGGGCTAGCAGCTGCTCCAGAGGTGTGGAAAGCTCAGCTCACACAGAAAACTCAGGAGGATTTTGCCAGTTCACAGGTACTAGTGGGAGAAGACAGAATGGATTAACTCACAGAAGTAAAACTTAACCAGTCGTTTCTACTGGAATTACTTAAAGTTATACACGGGAGGGAGGGAAGGTCATTGGGCTGAGAGACACGACAAGACTGCCAGGGTTTAACCATGGTCCTTCCTGAATTTGATGACAAATCCCCGTGACCTCCTTTCCTTCCAGGATTTTAAGATTTTAGGGGTAAGAAGCTTATTTGTCCAGTGCCTAAAACACTACAGGAGGGAGGTTCTGGTAAATCTAAGGTTGTGGTGCTGCTGGACGAGAAACTCCTACAACAGTGCTATTGTCTCCTGTCCTCACACATGGGAGAAAGAGGACAGAGAGTCTTCCTCCCAGCTGGGAGGAGTTTCTCCTCTTGCCATTTTCTTACTGTTTCCCCTTTTTTTCACACACATAAACACAAATGCTAAAGGGAGATCAATCTCATCTTCACATTCCTCTATCCACGCAGGTAACCCACATACAGTTTTATCCATGGAAATTCATCACTGATAAATAATTAACACACACAGAGGCATGCACAAAAAAAAATGCAGGTGCCAACCAAGCAGAGTAACAGCAAACTAAACTCCCTTTGTATTGAGATAAACAATTTGACTAAGGGAGGAGGAATGTAAAATCTGGGAGGGGATGGAGGGAGAGAACACAGGAGAGTGCAGCTTCTCTAACAGCAGTTTTAGTTGTCGTTGAAAGCAGGCAGGGTTTCCGTGGCTAAAATACATGTTAATGCATTCCAAAACACTTCTATTAAAATATTTTTTCAGTCCTTCAGTACAGCAAATGATGCAAAGCCAAAATTCCCCAGACGAGGCACAGAACGTTAGAGAATTAGTTTCACATTCTGACAACCCTGCAATTTTATTTAAACAAGTTCTCTCCCTCCCCAATTCCCCGCAGAGAAGTGTTGTACCCTTTGGTTGATTGTAGTGGACATATTGCAGAGCTCTGATTACCTTCCCAAAGGACCACCCACTACAACAAGTTTTTTGTGTTGCAAGCACAGTGTAGCTCATTCCTCTCCTCATTCACCTTCTTTTTTATTTTTTTCCCCCTTTTTTTTTCCCTTCCTTTTAATTTTCTTAGCCTTCTCACACTGTGGATGAGCTGAGAGGCCAGCCTGCCATCTGTTCTTTCATGACATGGTGCGACCTAATCAGTTATCCCCAAACCACTTTGGAGTAAATAAAATGTCTACAATAATAATAATTAGGGGGTTAAAAAGAAAACAGCATTGTGCAAGTCCTGGTGGCAATCAGGTAGACTTCAGAACACGGCGTTTTATTAACTGGGGTTATTAGGCCAGGAGATGACAACTTTGGGAGGAAAAAAAGTCACCTTCAGGAGTTTATTCAGACGTGACAGCATCCCTAGACTGTGAACATCTGACTCTGTGACCAAGGATGCCAGGTTCAAGTTTGCCACTCATGAGTTTTGTTATTAATAGATGTTTGTACAAACATGAGAATTTATAATAGCATTAGGGCTGTATTAAAATAACAATAAATGTGGTTTTTTTTAACCCAAATGACCAGCAGATGACATTTATATAGTGTGAAGAGACACATGGATCTTTTCAAACACAGGCCCTGATGTGTCTTCAGGGAGAGATCCCACTGATGGATCTGAGGGAAGAACTTCCTTCTTATTGTCCTTATTTCACCTATGAAAGGATGTCATGGTCATTATATTTTACATCTTGAAAGAAGTAAACTTGCATAGCTGTGCTACCAGATGGCATTTTTGTTTAGTAAGTTGCAAAAAAAAAACCCCAAAATTTAATTTTCTGTCATGTTCCTGAGTATTATGGGCATGGCAATAAGTAAAATAACTTCACATGTGCAGGTGTTGTTCTTGGACTTCTCTAAACTGTGAGCTCTTCACACCCTTTTGTTATCATCCCCTGGAGAACAGATTTTACCTGTAAGTTAGAAAACAACATAACATGTAAGTACCCAGAGCGTGTGTGTTTGGTCTCGTGCTGCCCCGTGCTGACTGATGGCAGACTGAGGCAGTTGCCCATGAAATTTGAGGCACAGCAGCAAGGAATCTCATATTTTGTGATGCTGTTCTTTAAAGGCTTGATTGTGTCTGTTCTTGCACCTCCACGGTGAGGCACGGGACATGCTCAAGCTCACATCCTCATGGCCTTGTTGCAACTTCTGACAAGAACACAAACAATCAGGTGGGAACATGTAGGAAGAGGGTGGAGAAAAGTCTCCATCGTGATGTAGGCCAGTGAAGATAAAGCAATGAATCACCCAAGATCATCAGCCCCTCCACGACTGCTCTGCTGCCATTTCTGTGACAGGTATGTACCAGCATGCTTGCCTGGTGAGGTTCTCATTCCACTCCACCTCCTGCAGCAGCCAAATCCTTCTGGCATCCTGACAATGTGCCTCATTTCCAATTTTCTAGGTTCTTCAAAGCTGCCAACCTCTTGCTTCTTCAAGCTTCTCCATGTTTTACCCTCCACTTCAGAAAAAAAGGGCTAGCAATTATTCGCCTGGTGTTTCTCTCACTTTGACCACCTTGAGATGTGATTTTGTGATTTTTGTTGAAATGTAGGACATGGATCCCTTGCAGGCTTTTACAAACATGAGAGTTCCCATGTGTCGTTGACACTGATGAATTGCTAGATGACTACAGAAGAACTTGGGAATGGCACTGGAGCCGGCTCCACCGGAGCTAACTTGAGCTCCTGAGAGGGACCAGAGGGGGTTTTGATTCTTTTTTATTACATGATATCAATTAAGCACTTAACAAGTTACAATAAAAAGCAACTTTCCAATGGAATTTTTTAACACAATGGAAACAAATTACCTTTGAGATGGTTATTCTTTGGAATCTCCAGCAGAATGAAAAGGAGGCAAAGGCCAACACGTCTTCAGCTTGCCCATAACGACTTGCCAGGCGTCCCTGTTTCAAATCAAATCAGTCTGTGCAGCTCCTCTTGGACAGCCACACAAAATCCCCTGTGAAACCCACTGAATCATTCCTCTGGTGCAGAATGTTAGCAGAAGACACTGCACCAAGCAGCTTTTGTTTTGAAGTGGGTACCTCTGTTATGCAATTCTCTTAGAATTCGCTTCTTTCAAAGAATGAAAGAAAAAAGGAAAAAAAAAAAGGCTCAGCAAACAAAAAAACCACAATTCCCATACGTTTCTCAACTCAGATGATATTTCCACACTTGGGCACAGTCAATTCTGAACAATTCTAAGATTCTGGCCTCAGCACAGAGACTATATTTGTGGTACTCAGCTGGAGGAAGGGACCAAACGGTGCCTGATGGGTGGGATGAAGGTCTTTAGTGGAAGAGAGAGGCTTCAACTCACTAAACAAGAATGAAGACTAAAGAAAAAAAGTAGGTGTGTGGAATGCATTTAATATCAGCAATGTGCTGAGTAGTTTTAACAACTCCCTTCTGTTTTGAGCCTGTCTGACCCTTTCTGTAGTCACAAGGAAGATGAGACAGAACTATTGTGGCCAACACTGGCAATTTAAGACTATGGACAGGACTTGGCTTTACTACTGTGCAAACATGGATTTAAAAGCTTAAGATCTTGTCCATGTAATTTTGCATATATCCTAGAAGAGAAAAGCTAAACAATATCAAAAACTTCTGAACAGGTCACCAAAGACTCACTTGAGCAACAGGGATGAGGGAGAGTGGAAGTGGTCATCTCCTTGTCACACTGCTCACACCAAAGCCAGCCACAAACACGCTCTCAGACTATGGGTTTGAGTAACATCCTTTGCACTCTCTGCACTTCTTTCCCTTGGAAGAAGGGGGGAAGGAGGGACACAGTGGAGATGAGGTGTTGACAGCATCTCCTGTCCACGGAGGCACACAAAGCAAACGTGAAGGCATCGACAGCATTGCTCTCAAGACTGGCACAAGCTCTGCAGGCCACCTGTTTGGAAGGGAGGAACTGCCCCTTACTGAGCTCTCCCACATTTGTACAACATCTGACACTATCCCTTTGCAGCCTCCCTCTACACATGTTTTCTCACCAGCGCACACAATGTTACAGGCACTGTTCCTCCTCCCCCCAGCCAGAGGATCCTTTCATTTCACTGCAGCACATTGTCAGATCCACAGATTACTGCTGCTTGTTTCTGGTGTGATTTCCATATGCAGAGCACTTCTAGAGATGTCTGCCTGTCTCTAGTACAGAGAGAACATCATCTTTGCCCCTTCCAGTGCTTCCTCAACACTGCACCTTTGCTAGATTTTAATTATGTTCTTGTTTGTTCTCTCTGTTCCCTACAGAGCTTGCCAAGTGTATCCAGCACAAGAGCAACTACACACTTGGTGCTCCCCCAGACACATTAGTAACTTTAATATCTTTCACCTTCTCTGACCTTTCCTGTGATGTTCTCAGCACCTTAAAAACTCTCATGAGAATATTAGGGAAAAAAACCAACCCTCCAGTGCTCCATCCATGTGTGGACTTTCTCTTGTGCTGTACACCAGTTCAGTTAGAAGCTCTTCAGCCTTTGATCTTCTTTAATCAGAAGGAGGAGGTCGGCTGAGGAAGGAGGATATGAGCTTTCTTTCATGCTTGTTCCATTTCTTAGGTCCAATAAAGAGGACAGCCCAAGGATGCTTGGGTATTAAGTGCAAGATAATCAAAGAAATGACAGAGAGGGGTCTGCACCCTGCCAGCTCTGCTGAGCCTTGCCCCTCACTCATGGGGCTAAGCTTTGGGGAAGGAGGGCTCCTCTGTCAGACAGGGGTGAGCATCTCTGCTCCCCCTGCCCCATCCTCTACCACCTCGTGCTCATCTTTATTAGCTTTTTCACACTACACAGTCCTCTCATCGATTACAAGGGCCAGCACAAAGCAGCCTAATGATGGGTCAGCCTTAATGAGAAAAGCGGCTGCTCTTGAAGTGGTTGTGGCTTGGTCCTGCCCCCCGCCGAGTCCTGGCATGTAGAGCTTTGCCTCCTTTTGGAGAGCAGAGCCATGGAAAATCGACCCTGAACAGCCTGGTGCCTCTGAACAGAGAGGGCCATGTGCATGGCTATTTAGTGCTGTAAAAGAGAGAACATTTGCACAAATGGGAGTGAACATAAGGAGGCCTTCAGAGAAGAATGGGGCCTTGGCAAATTTATAGACTCCCCTGAAAGAAAGTGATTACAGATCATTATCCAATTGAGGCAGATTGATGGGTTAGGGTCAAAGTAATACTGCAGAGCTCACTGGAGGGACAATGCTTGCTTGTCAGTTCTGTCCAGGAAAAGAAAGAGAAGGGAAACCACCACACAGAGAGGAAAGACTTAAGCTTTTCCAGCCCCTATCTGAAAAATCGTTACTTATCTTGAACATGTGTTCTTTAAAAAAAAAATAAAACAACAACAACAAAAAAAAGCACAACAAAGAAAGCAAAACAACCCCAAAGAAACAAAACCCTGGAGCTGCAGGAGCTGTGTCACTGAGTTAAAACTGGGCATTGAGAAATGTAAATAACTGTGCAAACAGCACCAAGGCAAAGCCTTGTGACTGCTCCTGAGATCACAATGAGCATTAGCACTAGTCATGGATAAATCCTGCCTCTACTTGGTTTATTAAAAAAAAACAACAACAAAAAACAAGGACATCTTCTACAATAAATGTGTATATTTTTTTAATTCTGGTGAAAGAAGGACAGTTTTGTTAACAGCTATGGTTGAACAGATTTGAAACTCTGCAACATCTGGTCAGGCAAAACTTAGCAAGACTGACACTGAATAAAACAAGAATAAATTTGCTTCTATTGTTTCTCCTGTATTGATTTTTAGAGTGTTTAAAAGTGCTTTGCATTCATGCACTTTTCAAATAGCCATAGAAATGGAAACAGCATGGCCCAAGAAGCAGCTCACAGCATTTATTGTGCATTTGCCTCCCGTTTTCCCAACATCATTTTGGAATGTAAAGAATTTGAGCAAAGAGGGGAGACAATGCATTCACGAGAGGCCTGATTTGGTTTTTAATTGTGTTTATTTATTAACTTCTCTCTTGCTCCCCACGTCTCAGAAGCAGAGCACCACACACACTTTAATGGATGTGTCCCCACGTCCCAGAGGAGAGCAGGGTAGCACTGGCCCTGCTGCAAATAAAGGCTCAGTAGGGCAGCTTGCCTGGGGGCCAGTGTCTTGAGAGTTTAGCAAGGGTCTCCTCAAGTTCCAGTACAAAACCTCCACAGACATACCAGTCACAGCCCTGGCACTCGCTGTGGCTTTCCTGACACCTCAGGAGCTCTGGCAGAGGGTGTTTGGACACAAAAGGGCCTATTCTGCCTCAGAGTCTCTTGAAAAAAAACTTACACAGAAGTTTGCTTCTATGGATTTAGCTCAGGCAACAAGTAGTCCTGACAGAATCACCTGAAAAACCTGTAGGGATACTAGGTACAGGTACTGGTACCCTAACTCCCATCTGCTGCAGTGATGGAAATGATCTATATTCTGGTTCAGCCTTGCAGGTAACTCTGGGTACTCCCAGACTTGCTTGTTCTCACCTGAAGCAGGAAGGATGGCAAAAGAAATAAGAACATTGCTGGCTTCACACTCCTCTGTTATTTCCAAAAGTGCTGAAAGCATCAGGAGAGACCCTCAGAGGGACTCTCACTTCATGCAGCACCCCTCTCGTGCAGCACACGTGTTTCTCTATCCCCACTTGGTAGCATCCCAGCTGCAGGATGAACATGTTCCTTCACAGAGGGCTTCTAAAATGGGTTCTTTAACACCTTTGCTGGAAGGAAAGAGACCACTCACCAAATTCCCATTTCTTTTTGTGCAGGGTCCTCCAGACTCTTAGCACCACCATTTCTATCTTCTATCAACTAAACCAACTCAAATTTCCAAGAAAATGCAGAAAAAGTTCTCAAACCAACTAAATTGCCAGTGTACCTGGCACCCTCCTCCACTGCCCCAAGGTGGTTTGTCATCTCATAGTCTGCTGATAAACCAGAAAAGGCCTCAAATGAAATTCATCCCAGCAGAATGAAGAGCCATGGGGGTCTTTGCAATGCTACTCCACACAAAGCATCTTCATCTGATGAAACCAGGGATGTGTTGCATGGTAGAAAAAAAAGAAATTTAAATTAAAAAAAAACAATCTGTGGCTATTTTCCTTCCTTTGTCTGTTTGCTAGGCTGCACTTCTAACTTACACATGTACTCCCTGACACTTTGAATCCTTTCCCCTTTTCCCCATTCATCATTTTGTTATTGGGTGTGATGTAGGCTCCTCCAGGCCACATGTTCTTGAATCCTTCAGCCTATAACAGAGCTGTAACTGAGACAGGACACCATGCAGGAGACAACATACATTATGCTGAGGTATTTTTTATCCTGCCTTTCCTTCCAGCTTTTCTCTGCTTTGGCCTAACAGCATTCCTTCCTGCTGTGTGTGGTTTAGAAACAACTTGTAGCTACTCCTTTCCTCAAGTGCTGCTTGTATTTGTTTCCACTTGCCTCCTCCAGTCCTGCAGATGTATGTGCAGGGCTCCATATGTTCTCAGAGATAATCTGCTTTTTACTACCAGTAAGAATAACCTTGAGTACATATTGCACTGTCACAACATATTTTCTGTATGAATCAGAAAGTAAAACTGGAGCATTGGAGAAGCAGAGCATATTTTTAACAGGCAAATTCATAAACCATGATTTTATGAACAGATCAAGCTGAGGGGTGGGGGGATATCCCAGGCAAACAGATGTGTGCTTATGATCCCAACTCTCTGTCCTACCAACATGGTGTTAGGGCAGGGTCAATCCACAGAGAAGTCTTCCTATCAGCTATGCAGGGGGATAAAAGAAAACAAAACTAAACCAAAAAAAAAATCCCAAACCAACAGACAAAACCACAAATCCTAGAATCACTCAGCTGGGAATAAGGGAGGGAAAAGAAGATTACTTTTAAGGACACTCTCCACTCTATTTATAGCTATAGTTTGTATGGGGCTTAATGCTTGACCCACAGGGTTCATAGGTAAGGCAGAAATGCACAGATGTGTGTTCTAAGAGTTATATTTCATCCATATGTGAAAAAATATTCACAGGAGAGCTGCAGAAAACGACACTCCTGGGGTAGCAACCTTCCTAGTCCAGGAACAACCTCTGAATCACACCAAGTCTATCCTCTGGCAAATCTAGTTTCAAGGACAGTTCTGCTTGAGTAACATCCCAGAGAGAAATCCTGAGGCGTTCAGTGCTGGTGGAAGGTTTGTCACTCACTTCATAGGATCCAGGAGTTCAGCATGAGCAAGCCTTGCTCTCTAAGTGCTTTTTTGTGTGTTAGTAGGTTGGGATTTCTTCTATTTTTTTTTAAGAAGGGAGGGAACTTGACTGTGTGGGTGCAACTGGCTGACTAAAACATGTTTCTGCCTGCTGAGTCTTATCGTGGCAGCGTGCAGTGTTCTTTGTGTTGATACAACATCCCCTCCACACAGAGCTGGCAGAGCACTGGCAACAATTTCACATGTGTAATGTGTTTAAAGAAAAAAAAAAAAATGCCCAAATTGGGCTGTGTTACCCATTAAAGTTTCTCAATTCTGCCTACAAACAGCTTGAATTACAAAATCGGTTTTATGGGTTAGTGCCTTTCCTCACGTGGCAGAAACTCTGCCCTGTGCTCTGAGGTGGGGGACTCTCAGGGACACTGGCACAGCACGTGCCTACAGTTGGGTAGATTTGGATTCCTACACAGTGCAGAGCTCCCTAAAGATCTGCTGAAGTCTCCTCTTGACTCCTGGCTTTGATTTATCAAAAGGTGAATCCTGCTGTTGTGTTACACGTGGGTAGCAATATTATTGTACCTGTAAAGCCTAAGAACATGAGTAACTTCAGGTTTAAATGGTTTATATAGAAATTCTACTTAGAACAACCTAAAGGAGTCCAATATTTTCAGAGATGTTATCAAATGAAATTTATTACTCTCCTATAGAAACTTTTATTTATGCATAAAACCACAAGCAGAAGGGCATTTGATGTTACCAGAGAAGGGAATGTGAAGACCCTTTTCCATCCAGAAACACCTTCACATTCTCTATTTTTCTGTCCCTAAAGACATGTTTGGCCACTGAGATTGTGACTTTATGCCCAAGGAAAAGCTGAAGAACCTCTCTGCCCCAGGTCATCCCCCCAGTCAAACTCAGGTCTGTAATGGGGCTGGAAGTTGTTACTGCAGGCCTGCTCAGAGCAGATGGACAAACTCTGGTGGGTAGACAGGCTGTAACACCCTCAGAAAAAAACCAAAGAAGCAGATTTGGCAAAAGAGGACTGAACATGAAGGATTAATTATGTCCTGTGCCCTTCCAAGTGGTCTTGCCCTGTGAGGCTGAGGTACATGAGTGATGAAGATACTGATGCCTGGTCTCCTGAGCATGGGGAAGCTCTTCTGCAACTAGAACAAGGGTCACATATTTTCACAGCCAGTTTGATAAAGCAAAGTACCAGTCCCAATTCCTTAGACCCACCAATTAAAACTGCAGCCAAAAATATTGCCCATCTGCCCCACAGAGGACCTAGTGTATTTGTAGTCCCCAAATCCATATGGTCTAATCCAAACTGCCCTATAACAAGAAGCCAGCCAAGAATCCCAGACAGTTTGGTTAAGGAGACAAAGAGCAGCTTCGGATTCATGCCCTCCTAAACAAAGATCTGAGGAAGGGGCATGGGCTGGGGGGAAGAGAGACTCTGAGAAGCACAGCAGGCCCAAAGAGAAGGGCACAAGCAGACAGTCAATTAGGTAATGCATTCAAGGCTGGTCTGAAGATCTCTGCAAACAGAGCAGCCATTCATGAACTATGACATGTGGGTCAACAGAAGTAATCACACGCTTGCCTGGGACTCACGGCGACGTTGGTGAAGCATCACGTGGCCACTTATGATGAGACTCAACCCCCTTGATCACAGACTGCAGCAGCAAAATGAAAAACGTCTTTAAATTCTTCACCCACTCAAAAAAGAGAAAATCAACATTATTTTTTTTTTTTTAAATTCAAGGCATGTCTTTTTTCCCCTCGCTGAGTTATCATCAGACCTTGAAGTGAATTTTAAAGAGCTTCACCATCTCTCAGGCTCCATTTCTGAAAGGTTTCCTTTTCTGATTCTCTGACCTTTTATGTCTTCCAGGAAAATCTATCGAGCCCCTCTGCAAAAGCCATAGATATAACTATCCTTAAACACAGGATAATTGCACTGGTTGTTTCAAGGCACACATTGATCAAAACAAATGTCAGAAGATGATTTTCCTTCCTACTGGGTGCTACTTCCCGTTTGGCCAGATGCATTATGTTGTTTTCCTTTCCTCTTTCTGAAGCATCTGCTAGCAGTTACTGCCAGAAATGTGATAATGACCATGGTCAACCAGTAGCTTGAGCTGGTGGATCCTGTGTTCTGAGCCTCAGACTAAAGGAAATTGTTTTTACCAACGTTAAGCAACACATGGCAGCAAGCACAGAAGAGCTTGGCCTCCACCAGGACAGAACCAAGCCCATCTACAGCACATCCTAAAGCCACACAATGGCAAGAATCCAGGCTAAAAGTTTTCCAATAAACAATCATGCTATGGGCTCCTACCAGGGCTTATATCTCTTTCTTTGAGAGCTTAGTCAAGCCATTCAGCTCACTAGCAAGTTTGGGCAAGGAGGCTGCTCACAAGCCAAGCCCCAAGAGCTTACAAATAATTCTGCAAGCCTTGAGCTTTGTCTGGAAAGCTGCATTAAAGAAAATAAAAGAAAGAAAAAAAGAACAAAACCAGGAAAGCAAGATGAGTTAGCACTCTCCTGGCAAGGTTCTGGAAGCATTTATGATGTTGGCAGAGCAGGGAGCTGTTGAGTTGTGCTGCTCTCTTCAGGAGGTGAGTCTAAGGTACAGACCTTCCACATGGAACAGGATTTCTCCTCTTTCTTTTGTCCTCTCCCTTCCTTCTGGTGTGTGGTATGTGTCTGACATCAAGAGACAAAAGGGAGAACAGAAGAAACAGCACTGTGAAGCAGCAGTTTTAAGGAGGGAAGCTCTTCTCCTATGTTTGTTTTTCCTAGTGATACCTTAGAGAAAAGGAAATCAAAACTCCAGCAGATCCCAAGAACCTCATTTTCTGCCAACATGAAGGCAAGGAGAATAAACATGAGGAGCACAGACGTGCTGGTTGTGAAAGGGTGGTCACAAACCAATATGTTAATAGGAAGGGGGGGAAAAAAAGAGGATGAGGATACAATGGCACCTAATTTGTTAAATCTGTGAAAGCCTCACACTGGAAACACTCTGTTATATCTGCCTGGTAATCTCTGAAGAATAAAAGAGCCAACACAGCAAATTTTAGGCTTGCTGGTACAAAAAGTTCCTCAAATATGGAATACAGCCAACTGTGCCTTTCATTCTGGTCTGGAGGAGCACTCGACAGCTAGAAAAGAATTTGTGCAACCCTCTTATGCTCTGAAATACACGTGATTGGAAATCTGCTAGAATTAACTGCCAGAGGCAGCAGCCCTGTTACCTACTGTTGGCCTGTACATCTGATTTTTAGGCATTTTCCTAAACCCTCTCAGCAGGCATCTACCACACAACCATCACCATCTTTTGGATTATACGAGGAGCAGTGAAAAGTATCAGGAGTGAAGAGAAGCACAAACCAGCCCTAAGGCTGAGACACAGCAGCATCTGTGGCACAAAAAGGTTTTGCCCCCCCTGCTTGTGCTCAAGAAAGGCAGGTTTGCATTTCCACCTAATTCTGAGATCTGTAGGTCTGATGGAAGGGCAGCAACCTCCACCATCCATGCCACAAAGTGGTCTCCAGGAAATAGCCTGAATTTTCCTGTCGGAATAAAACAGCAATGAACAAACAGTAGATGCACTCTGGGGCTTGGCATGGAAGAAAGTGGCCACCAGGAACATTTCCTGATATTAACAGATTAGGAAAATAAAATGAGTGGCAAGGTAACACTCAGACACTCTTGGAATTGAGGAGAGTTGCTCTGGAAGAAGCCACTGGGCAGCAGCCATCAAATATACTATGAGGAGAGCTGTCACCACCAGTCAAAAGATGTGGGCTGTGGAAAGGGATGAGATTAGACAACACAAGGCTGAATAAATATCAAATATTTAACAGAATAGTTCAGAGGCTAGCAACTTACAAATTAGACTGTTCTGACAATGATGAGCAGTTCATATATTCTATAGTCAATTATTTAAAGTTAAGTAATTAATTAAAATTGTTTTATCCATAGAATGCATTGGATTTCAGCAGTACAAACACATTATCTGGGACACATCAGGATCCCACTGAACCCATTCTGGAACATCTGTTGTTCAACCTAGTCATGAATGATTTGGAAGACAGGGTCAACAATGAGCTGACTTAAGTTTGGTGTTGATACAAAATGATTTGTGGTCATCAAAGTGACTGTGAACAGCTGCAGAAGGACAGCGTGGTCCTGAGTGGCTGCAGATGGAATACCTTGGTGGTAAGGCCACAATAATGCATCTGGGGAAACCAGATGTCACTGCATGTATCTGTGCCACGTCCAGGGCTGCATCTGCTTCCAGACACACATCTCAGAAGGGATGTAGGAGAGCTGGAACGGGAGGGAGCACAGCAGTGGGGAGGATGAAAAGTTTGAAATGTCTTCCTTACGTGGAGAGACTAAATAATCTGGGACTCTATCCCTGGGAAAGAGACACCTAAAATGCTAGAGTGTGGTTAAAGTTGATGAAAAGATGAATGTCAGGAAAAAAATCAATATGGATTATTTTCCTTTTATGTTGTTCTACGTATAATATGGATTCACATGTTACTTTCCACAACCTAGAAGTTATGGAACCTCTAGGCAAGAAGTTCAGCAACAGTTTAGAAGACATGAAAGAAAGTGCTTGTCCTCAGGAGCCACATTTTTATCAACGGGATGCTCGGGATGGCAAAAGTACAAAGGAGTTTGAAACACCCTTAGACACACTCATGCAGGAAGGGTTCATTGGGACATCTTAAAGAGAGAAACCCAACTCCCAGCAGAGGAAGGGCAGGTTTTCAGGTCTGGAAGGCCACAGCAGAAGCAGTGCCACCTTGTGCTCACCCCACTGTCCCCTTGTCCCCCAGGCTCCTCTTACTGCCTGCTGCCAGAGACACTTGTGCACCAGAGAGGAAAATCTGGACTGCATAAATATGCCTCTGAGGAGCTTAAAATAATCTAGATTTTTAGTTTCACTGCCTTTGAATGATATTTTTTTGGTAAGGCTCAAGTCAGGATTTCTCACTGTAATGACAACTATTTGTTGGTTCTCCTAATAATGGGATTTGTAGCTGAACCCTCTGCTTTAGCAAATACCCTCCCAAGCACTCCAGGTCTTCGAATGCAGAGCAAGCTGCACACCAGTGAGCCAGGAGTGGCCACGCTTGGCTGCCTGGCTGGTTAATTAGAAACTGAAGCAAAAGGCATCCTGCCCCAGGGAGAGGAGCAGGCTGCAGGCTCTGCCACCACCACAGCCCTGCTCTGTCTCACTTTAGCCTTAAGCAAATCTGATCTTGGGCATCCTGACCCTGACTAATTGCATACTGTTTCCTGTGATGCTGAGAAGCTCCTTCCACCCATGGCTGGGCTATTAAGCTTCTCTGCTCTGGCTGATAATTAAGCAGCAGAATGCCAAACTCTTTTTTTTTTTTGGTTTCTGGTGGGTTTGGGTTTGTTCTTCCATCTTTCTTCCCTCCTCCTCCCTAAATTTCTGCTACACAAAGGCCAGCTGGATGCTTCGTTTGTCATTTTGTCACACTGTTGAGAGGCAAAGATGTCACATCACCTTTCAGAAGGCAGGGAAGGTGATAAATGCACTAAGTTGAGAGACAAAAAGTGTCAGGACACTAATGAAAATCTCTAGTGACTAGACAGCAAGGGGGACCTCATCTTAAGAGACTCTGTAAAGCAAAGACAACTTTATCAGCCTATGCAAATGTCAAGTCTAAAGTACACTGGCTTCATGCAGCAGCATATTTTTCTGTCAGGAACAAAAGTATATTCATTATAGAGAAATATTTGCAAGCAACTATGGAAGGGAGTTTAAATGTCATGTAGAAAATAAATGAGATACCAGTTTCTTCTAGCTCCTATCTTGATATCTACAAAAATATAACGTGGCCTAGATCAGAGGACTTGGTTTTCAGATTTATTTTTTTTTTTTTCAATTTTTGTGTTTTCAATAGGAATTGGTGGGAGGATGACACGTATTTTTTGATATCTGAATGAAAATGTCAACTAAAATAACTCATTGAAATGTTACCAGCCCTAACAGCTTCACTGGGCCATTATATTCGTTTATGAGGTGAAATTAAATAAAAAGAGACTTTAAATGAATTATAACCAGCTTGTAAAATAAGAAATATATTGTCTATGAGAAAATTAGCTCCATCTGACGTGCACCAGCCACCATATGTAAAATGCCCATTATTTGTCCTGTCCCTTTGAAAATCATTTTATTGGAATGTATCAGTTAAACTAAAACACATGACCCTCCTTCTTGTGACATGAAAGAAACCACTGAAGAAAAGTCTCTTTTTTTTCCCCCCTTCTTCCTTTCTACTCATGTGAACTTTCTGGGGGGAAAAAAAAAAAAAAGCAGCTTCAAGGATTTTTATCAACCTCTGTGTAATGACAAGTGCATCACATGCAGCCTGAACCATTAGCTGCCTACATCTGAAAGAATTTGGTCAACATTTAGGAATTCCCTTAATGAAAGGCTGGCCTATTAAAGCTCTTCTAGCTGGGGAAGTTGATTGAGCCTTTCTTTTCAGCTTCCTGCAGGGTTGTAAATGATGCTATGCAGTGCCCTCATGTGATACAGTCTGGACAACAAGCTTGCATTGTGACACCCCAAAAATAAAGAGATCCAAGTGCCAGGTGATCCATTTCTGCTTGGAGATGGACAAGGCTCTTTACAAAGCTCTGTGTGAAATCATGGATTTAAAAAGCAACCCCTGTAAAAAGCATCTCTATATTCTGGAGGGATGAAGGAACAACTCTTCCCTCACACATCCCCACGATGCTTGGCTCAACAATTAAATAAGCAAATATAAAATCAGTAAAAAAACAAAGAGTCAATGGGTGATATTTCTTCTCTCAGACCACTGAAAGCAGCTTTGAATTTTGGGCTGACAGAGGAGTTTGCTTTTGTGATGGCTTGATGCTGACATTTGAAGCCCAGTTAGAGTTTTTTTAACTAAAATCCTGGCACAGGGGAACATGTAAGAGGGTGGCATTCGAGGAGGAAGCAGCTAGCATGGGGAGGATGTACCAGAAGGGGAGTCCTCACCTGCAGCCCAAGGACAGCCACGTTGTGGGGTTTATGGGAAGAGCAGGATGAGTTTTCTCAAAATTGCAGAGAAACAGGTTTCCTTCCTATGACCTCATTTTCTCCTCGTGGCTCAGCACTACAGAACTCTCCGATGGGTGGGACTGGAGGCTGGAATCATTAATCAAAAAGAAGTTTAATCTGGTTGGTTTGGGATTTGCAGGCAGAGTGCCCAGGGATGAGGATGGGGCTGGGCTCCATTTCCCTGGGACAGGTAAAGTTATTCCCCTTCTGAGGCTTGGGAAGGGAGTTTTGTCACATGGGCTTGGCACGGGGTCCCACGAGACTTCTGATAAACAGCTTATGAAATTCCATTTTTAAAATTAAATTTCATTTTAGAACAAATCTGCAGACAGCACACAGCCCAGCTGATTCTTCTGCAGGCTCCAAGGATTGAGGGCTTGGGTTTCTTTTTTTGTTTTCTTTCTTGCTTCCCAAACTGATTACCCACTTAACTCCTCAAATAATTACCCCTGTTGACTTTGATCTGTACTTACTAGTGGAATAACACCTTCCCCTGAGAGGGCAGGTTGCCAGCTGCCTTCAAATGAAAGGCCTGGGTTTATGAAGTCATCTCTTGATGATCTCACCAATTATCTTCTTGTCTCTGATCTTCCCTTTTGGGTAAGGTTATTGGGAAAGCTGAGTAAGGTAACTGTAGTCTCAGGACAAATTTGTCCTTGCCTATTGTAACCTGCCTTTAAGATTGGATGCTGCACAGAGACTTTTATTACTCCCTGTGGGGAAGAGCTCAACATAACAACAGAGAGGAGACCAGGCAGACACAGATGTTTAAGCATGGGCAGGTGACAGCTTTTATACCAACGACCAGGAGATTTTCTTTCAGTTTGTGCATGAATTCTGTGTGGAGGTGAGGTCATACTGCTCTTGATTTGTTCTGCACCTCTCATTCAGAAGAAGTCAATAAGGCAGCCACTGTCTCCTGCCCCAGCATCACCAGAGAAAGTCTTCTCCAAGATAAATACCATTCAACTTACACAAGACCAAGGACAGTGGGGATAAGGATGTATATTTTGTTCCTAGTATTGTGCCTGTATTACCACAGTCTGGCTGATGGTGAAACACAAAAGTTATTTCTTATAAAAATCTCTTTTTCTTGACTTCCACCCTGGCCAGATGTAAGCAAACACCCAGCCAACAGAAAAAATAAGTGGCTAAAAATAGTGCAAGCTGTCATAGTGGCTGGAATTGGACACTGGAGGGAGACACAGTTGCACACACTAATCCAAAACCTAATCCCATCCCTTCTGGGATGAGCAGTGAGTGCGTGCCCTGTGAACGAAGCATCAAAGCCCCACTTGATCTCTCCCCATTCCTCATTCTCCACACTGGCCAGGAAGGAAAGAGGAAAAGAAAGCCTTGGCCAGTTAATGAATCATAAAGCCTTACACTTTGTTGCTGGGGGAGGAGAAGCACAGGATGCCTGAACAGAGCCTGGAGAAATTCAGCACCAATGGTGTGGAACTGTTTTTCCAATCAAGCCCTGAGAACCCATCACGATTTGCATTCATGTAAACACCTACATTTTTTTTCGTTAACTGAACTGATTTAACTGCTAATTAAAACTAGTCAGTAAGCACAATGCAAAATTAATTAAACCATTTAGTGGGTAGATGCAAATGAGGCAAAGTTATGGCTTGGACACAGCCAAGATAAGGACAAGTACTACTCATCATCTGGCAAAATAGTTCTTGAGGTAAATGCTTTCCCCAGAGATGATGTAAAGCAATAAACTAAAAAAGTCATACTGCTGACTACGTGTGATCTTTTATTGATAAAATGTGCTGGAATCCAGCTTCTTCTCTTTGAAAGAGTGACAGATTGTGCTCAGTGGATTTTAAAAATGCTCTCCCATACAAGGACTCTTTCAAAGTGAGGTCTGGATCCCAGCTCTGTCTCCTCAGGCGTGCAAAGTTGCTCCTGTCACTGGCAAACAATTTGCCTCAATCTAGACTTTACATTTTTGAACACATCTTTTCATAGCTTTATGTTTTCTCAAGGGGAGAGTATCTGCTTGGGCAACCAGATTGTCTGATGCTAAGTGGAAGGAGTATTTCCTGAGAGAAACGTATGGCTGTGGAACCCCTGTGCTCTGCCTCCTCTTTCACAGCACCCACGTCCCTCCCAACCTTGGTGGTACTTCCTCTGCTAAGACCTCCTGGGACAGGGATGCACAGTTACCCAAGGTGTACAAACTGTGACCTGAGATAAGCATTAGAGCCAAGAAAAGAAAGAAGATGCCCAAAGGTGTGGTCTAGGAGCAGCTCACGTGTGGGAGCCTGGACCCAGGGACAAGTCCAGTCCTCGTGAGGTTCCCTGAGTGGTGCTTGGTAGGAGTCAGGAGAGTTTTCTTTAGTAGGTATCTCACCAAGGGGCAATTCAGAGCTAAGTGAGATGCCTATGATTAGACAGTAAACTGTCCTTCCATCTTTTCCCTTATTTCAGGTGCCCCAGAATGGCACTGAAAACAACAGCACACAAAAGGGGAGATGTCTGCACTCCACAGAGCCCAGCAAGAAGTTCTGGGGAGAGAAGTGGGCATTAAAGCCCTCAAGGAATCATTTTGTTTGGAAAAAAACTTTAAGATCATCAAGTCCAACTGTTTACCCAGGTCACCACTAACCCATGTCCCTCAACACCATAACTACATAGCTTTGAAACCCCTCCAGGGATGGGGACTCCACCACTGCCCTGGGTAGCCTGGGCCAGGCCTTCTCAACCCTTTCAAGGAAGAAACTTTCCTCATATCCAACCTAAAGCTCCCCTGGCACAACTTGAGGCTGTTTCCTCTTGTCCTGTCACTTGTTACTTGGGAGAAGTGCTCGACCCCCACCTGGCTCCTGTCAGGGAGTTGTTGAGAGCCAGGTCTCCTCTGAGCATCCTTTGCTCCAAGCCAAACACCTCTGTGTCCCTCAGCTGCTCCCCACAAGACTTATGCTCCAGACCCTTGCTCAGCTTCATTGCCCATCTCTGACCACACTCCAGCCCCTCAAGGTCCTTCTTGGAGTGAGGGGCCCAAAACTGACCCCAGGATTTGAGATATGACCTCACCAGTGCCAGGCACAGGGGGACAATCACTTCCTCAGTCCTGCTGACCACACCATTTCTGACACCAACCAGGATGCTGGTGGCCTTCTTGGCCACCTGGGCACACATTGGCTCATGTTCAGGTGGCTGTCAACCAACACCCTCAGGTCCTTGACTGCAGGGCAGCTTTCCAGCCATTTTTCCCTATTTTAAGATCCCTCTCTCCCCTCACACCTTCTGTGCATGGTAACACCACCCTGATGCTTGCCATGCTCTCGTGCTGATTTCCACGTGGCCCGTTAAGAGCAGTGGGAGATGATAGGCTGGAAAAGTGTGTGGAGCTCCTTCTCCAACAGCCTCTCCTGCTCAGAGACACCTGTTCTGGCTGTTGTGCTCTGACTGTTGGCTTTGAGGCAACCCCAACCTAGTTGCTCTGTCAAAGGTAGGGCACTTATCTGCATACTGCAAAGATGGAACTAATGCAAGCCCAAATCTCTTCTCTTTTTCCTCTGTAAGTCCCATTACTACCATATTTCACATGGTTCAAGATGCATTATGTCTCGGGCTCCTTCTCCCAATCTGTGTGCATAAATTGAGCTTGGATACTGTTAAACATCATTTCAAGCAGCAAGAAACAAGACAGCCTTTTGCCACAAAAGAAAAATAAAAAACAAAAAGCATCTAAGCAGAAACAAATGCATTACAGTTAAAGTTTCCCAGACACTGAGAAGATTGCCAAGGAAAGCAGCTTAATGAAAACAAAGGAGAAATAAAAGGCTCTCTACCTCAGTTGGGGCTGTGGGAGGCAGCTTCAGCTGACAAAATCCTCACCCCAGGTGATGCTTCACCCAGGACTGGCCCTTTTGAGGGAAGCCCAAGGTGGGTTTTCCTGAGCAGGTGAAGGGAGCTGGGCTGGGGGTGCTGGGGCACACTGGGAGCTCAGCTGGGGCACCTCACGTTGCTCTGCAGAGTCCCTTTGAGAGCAAGGGCTGAGGAACCCAGCTCAGGGATTGAAAGCCAGCTCTCTGCTTGGACTGCTTCCCCCTGGCTCTGCTGCACCAGCAAAGCAGGGAGCTCTCTGGGGCTGCAGCTGCTGCAGCCAGCACAGGAGCTGCCTCTCCAGCCTGTTTTCCCAGGCCCTGCAGACCCAGACTGTTCTTGCTGCTGCCACCAGGGAGGACAGAGTCAGGGGTGGGATTTGCAGGGCACCAAGACCACCGTCCCAGCAGCATTTTCTTCACTCTTCACCTTACCCCAAACCCCTCAGGCTGATGTTGAAGCAGCCAGCCTGGTTCATTGGGCTTGTCCATCCTGGCTCTGCTGCTGTCCCATCCCTGCCACCTCCTGATGACTCCAGTTTTGCCTGCACAGCTAAGCTGGCTCTAGGCAGCTGAATTAGTCATCTCCTTGTCCCCACAGCACAGGGCTGGGACAGCCAGTCCAGCAACTGCCCTCCTACCAACCCACAATATGTATTATTTAGCTCAGAGGTCCTTTGGAGCCAAGGATTGTCCTCTGCCACCTCCCCACATGGTGCCCTGGTGACCAGCTTTTGGTCAGTGCCTCCAGGTAGTTCTGCAAGCCAAATAATTATTCGTAATAAAATAAATATAATGCCTCACATCAAATGTCTAATGATCCTGCACAAGGGATCCTTGGGGGTGTTTCTAAAATGTGTTCTTAGCATATTAAAAATGTAGGACCTGGGTAGAATTTCATTCCCTTTTACAGTATTTTAGATGACCAAGAGGCTATTTTCTCCTTGTTTCATCCACTTATAATCTTCCAAGTATTGCAGAGGGAACAAATAGAAACTAGAAACCATACATATGATAAGAATCTACATTTTATTACGAACAGCCCCATCTCCCTCCCTCTCTCCCTGTGCCAGAACAGTATTCCTTGGGTTGCAAAATGTACCATTCCAAAATTAGGAATTGGAGGGTTTTTTTCCTGCAGATCTGATTCAGCCACCCTGTTTGTATACCTTACAGCAGCATGGGGGTAATTAAAGACTATTATTGTCAAGAGGATTTCACCTTTTCCAGAGCAGACTGGATGGTGCTTATTTAATGAGTGACTCTGCAATACTCTTTCTCCTTATTACTCAGTGTGTGGTCCCCAGCTCTACAGTTGGCATATTTTTTTCCACAATCTTTCCTGTGCCTACATCATTATGGTCCCCCAGTGCTTCATGGGTATCAATGCATTTCTTTTCCTTCCCCCCCCCCCCAATATCCTCCCGAGAGAGCAAGTGATTATCTCTGTTTTGCAAATGAGGAAGCCAGACACAGACAGATTGAGATCTGAGGTACAACCTCCTTCTGGGTGCCCCATCTGAGACTCCACTGGTTTTTATAGGTCTTTTCAAGTGCAGAGTGCTACCATTTACATCTCTAAGTGTGACATACTTCTTCTGACCTTCTTCTAACCTCTCATCTTGGGTAGACAAACAAACCAAGATACCACAATCAGAAATCATCCCTGAAAGCAACGCCTGAGAATCTGCTGGTGAGGGAGAGGAGGAGCCCTAATGATGCAATGTTGAAGTGCCTTTACTATGGAAGCAATCTCCTTCACATGTAGCCTCCTGTCCTGTGCTCCTACATCTCTCAGCTCTATCAGGGAAACAATCAAGCAAGGGTCCCTCAGCCAACTGCCTCCTTCATTACACAGGGGCCCAGAATAGACCCATCCCATCTGAGTGGCCTAAATAATAAAGAGCTCTCCAGCCCCACCTATAATTATGAAGTGAGCTTCCAAATATAATATCAAAGGCAGAAGCTTAAGGGATGTTAACTGTGGCATATAAAACAAGCTCAGGTTAAAATCCTGACAGATTTATTTGCTCCAGCAGAAAAACCAAATAATGCTCACTAAATTTAGGGCAGGACAGTGGCACAGAGAAAGGCTGCTGTGGAGCACATAAAGCCTCACTGGGGGAGGTTTCCTTGAAGGCCATCTTCTGTGGAGAACAGAATGGGAAGCTCAAGGGAAAGCAGTAAACTGATGCAGGATCAGACCCATCACTGACAGCACCAATGGTTTTCTTCTGCTGCTCCCTCAAGAACATGTTTTTTGTTTCATCTGATACCATTAGGCTTTTGAAAAGAACCTAACCTGCTTGAGTCAGTGAAAGGCAAGTAATGCAAAAAAATACACTAGGAATGACTCAATAAATTTTAGAAAAAAAAGTTTAGCCCACATCATGGTCTTGTTTTAAAATCCTTTAAATCATGGCTCAGCTGTATCAGATGATACTGAGCACTGAAGCACCATTTCAAGAGGAACTGAGGTTCCTCCATCATTACAGAACCATGAAATTCTACTCTGTACCCAAAATTTCTCTTTATGAAGAAGGAGTTTATTGCACCAGCACTGAAATCCATGAAACCCAGTTTCTCCAGGCTGTCTCCAGCACACGCCTGGCCACCAAACCCCAGCTCTGCTTCTTGCTTTTTATGAGACTATCATCACATGCACGCCCAACTCTGTTAGGAAGAGAATTTCATGACTATATTCAGCATATTTTTCTTTCTCTTTTTGCTGTCCCTTCACTCAACTTTACCAGCTGAGCAGAGGGTGCATGTGGAGTGCCCTCTGTGCCAGCCACCCAGCTCACCTACGTGAGCTTCTCACTGCTGGGCCAGACAAATGCTCTGGGAAAGGGCTCACTTTGCCCTGGCTTTTTTCTGGGGAGAGGAGCTGACAGGGTTTTTCTTTGCTGCCCAGCCTCAGTTTCCACGAGGCATCTGCTCCTCTCTGCGTTTTGGCTGATGTCCTGACTCCCAGGTTCACAGGTTTCTAGAAGAGGAGTGACTGATGGACACAGAGGACCTTCAGCTCCTCTAGGAACCAAGCCACAAACAGAACCTGCCAGGAAAACTACGTGCTGATGAAAAGTTTTATGACTAAAAACTCCCAAATATCTGAAGCTGGAGGAAATATCTATCAAAAAGCACAGAAACAACATATGCAATTGCTTAAGCATATACCAAGAGGAGAGAATTTTGTACACCATTTAGGGCACACCATAATGGATTTTCTTTTCAAAAAATCCTTTTAGTTTCCATCACACTAAAAATTTGCCATCTGTTCTATGGAAGTTTGTTTCTCCCTTTCGTTGTAATTAACGTTTTATGGAATTAATTACTGCAGGTGAGCTGGAAGAGCTGTTGTACCTCACCTGGTGTGGCTGAGTGTACCCACACCCAGCCTTGCCACTCACCATTCAGATGCAAATCGTCCTGCTCCCCACACGAAGCCCTTGGCTCACCCCCAAAACGCCTGCTAGCAACAAAAAACAATCACATGGCAGGCAGCTGCTGCTGCACAGAAGGGGGAAAAAAAGTTTTAGAAGAAAGGACATCTATTTCCTGCTTGGTCATTTGAAAATGGGTATTGTGCTGAATGAAGCAGGTGAGAAAAGATTGGAGATAAACACGGAGTGAATTTTAAGTAACTCACACGTGGCACTGACAGGTCACTGACCCTTTTTCTACATCAGAATGAATATTTTTGCTAATGTCATCTATTATGTACACACACATCTGCCTGTACAGGTCACAGAACAGAATCATAGAATCATGTTGATTGGAAGAGAACTTGAAGATCATCACATCCAAGCATCAACCCAGCACTGCCAGGTCCCCACTGCCCCATGTCCCTCACACCACATCTCCATGGCTTGGAAACCCCTCCAGGGATGGGGACTCCAGCCCTGCCCTGGGCAGCCTGTTTGTAGAGGAATACACACATGCACAAACTGTGAAACAAGCCTGTCAAGAAATTAGAACAAAGCAGTGAGCTGACCTGGGTTAGGCAGGAGTTCTGTTATTGCAAGAGCTCTGTAATCAAACATACAGAAAAGGTGGGAGTCCTTACTGGAAGATCCTCTGTCTGGAGATGATGACTTAATTCCATACACATTTATAAAATAAGGACACAAAAGAGATAAATGAAAACTTCTTAAAATAAAATTACATATCCCATACAGTATTCTCTTCCCATGAGAGAACAAAAAAAAATAATCTGTTGTTAAGCTGTAGTTATTTTAGTCATTTAGAATAGAATGGAGTCATGGAATCAGAGAATCACTTTGGCTGGAAAAGACCTTTAAGTTCATCAAGTCCAACTATTAACCGAGAAGAGAAGAGAAGAGAAGAGAAGAGAAGAGAAGAGAAGAGAAGAGAAGAGAAGAGAAGAGAAGAGAAGAGAAGAGAAGAGAAGAGAAGAGAAGAGAAGAGAAGAGAAGAGAAGAGAAGAGAAGAGAAGAGAAGAGAAGAATGTGATGGAGGAGCCAGACTCCCACGGACTGATGATTACTGTGGCACAATCCATATGCATGGAGTGTGCTGAGACAGGGGGACAGGTTTCTGCAGCAAAGGTGGCCTCCACCTTGCAACAGTCCCCATGCTCATGACAAATCCACTCCAACAACGTGGCCTTTATTACCCTTGGGACAACAGTTATTCTCTCTTTACTCCCCTGACCACATGCTGGGTTTTTTTCTGCACTATCTATCTGCCAAGTCAGTAGCTGTTCATGAGTCCCCATGCTCATGACAAATCCACTCCAACAACGTGGCCTTTATTACCCTTGGGACAACAGTTATTCTCTCTTTACTCCCCTGACCACATGCTGGGTTTTTTTCTGCACTATCTGCCAAGTCAGTACCTGTTCATGTCTTTTTCCTTCTTTGTTGCTTCAATGTATTTTCCCCCTTCCTCTTTAAAGCCTGCTCAAAGCCTAGGTTAAAGCTCAGCCTGCTGAGAGACAGATGCAGGGATGAGGTTCCTGTTATCTGAGATGTTCATAGCCAGCAAGAGAAGCAGCAGAACAGGATCACAGAGGACAGGCGTGCTTGTCATCACTGCTAGTAGAGCAACTGCAGCTTTGGCACCAGTGCAGGCTTTCTGCTTGCCAGGGCACTGGGTGGAAGTTTAAGAAGCAAATGATTATCCCTATTCAGGGCAAAACTGGTCAATCAGACCTATCCCAATTCCCCTGATGCAGCAGCACAGGGCTGTGGTTGACTTCTGAGAGAGCACGTGGGATTTGCTCACTGAAAGCCAGTTCTGAGGGTATCCACCCTGAAACCACACGATCCTGGGATGCAACGAGCTCCAGTGACTCCCTAGAAACACTAATTCCATAACAAGATCCTTCTGTGGTCTGAATGCAGTACTGCAAAAACGTGAAGACACAGTCAGGAGAAACTCTGACAGTCTCCTCCAGAGCAGCAGGATTGCAGCCACACCTCTGCCAACTTCCATGCTTCTCTGAGCACTGGTGTGGAGCTCACGTGTTGTCTCAGTCACTGTTTCCTTCTCTTGGTCATTTGGCATTGACAGGAGAATAACAACTGGCCTGAATTTGCCTTTGGGAGAAAAATTGTGTATTGATCTCTCCAGAGCAGCAGGATTGCAGCCACACCTCTGCCAACTTCCATGCTTCTCTGAGCACTGGTGTGGAGCTCACGTGTTGTCTCAGTCACTGTTTCCTTCTCTTGGTCATTTGGCATTGACAGAATAACAACTGGCCTGAATTTGTCTTTGGGAGAAAAATTGTGCATTGATCTCATTATCTCTCAGAACATCAGCAAATCCACACGTAGGAATAAGCTGATGGTTTATTGTCACTATTATTTATTCTCTAGAAGGACTGGAGAGTCACAGGCCAGGAGCCAGCCATGCTCAGCAGTCTGTGAGCAAGAAAATGATGTTCTTACATCTAAAAACTTACAGTCACTCTCATTTCTCTGCCACCCTCCCAGCAAAAAAGTTTCCCCTCCTGTTCAGATGGAACCTCCTGGGCTCCAGTTTGTGCCCATTGCCCCTTGTCCTGTCACTGGGCACCACTGACAAGAGTCTGGCCCCAGCCTCTCAACCCCCACCCTTTAGTTATTGATCAGCATTGATCAGATCCCCTCTGAATCTTCTCCAGGGATCTCAGCCTTTCCTAGTCCCAGAGATGCTCCAGACCCCTCAGCATCTTCATAGCCTCTGCTGGACTCTCTCCTACTTGTCCTTTGCTGCCCAAGCCTAGGATCCACTACTCATGTGAGTATAAGTTACTCACCTCAGAGGTCTCTTGGCTACTCTCTGCTACCATATGGAATTTAGAAAGTACAGGGTTGTCTGATAAGGTTCAGATGGCCCATAAACTATATCACTGTGATAAATCCAAGGCACACATGCTGTAAGGACAACTGGAATGTGAAGATTTCTCTTTTTGAAATGGAAAATACACAAACTATAAATTGTTCTTTTAAAATCTTCCCTTCCAAAAGTTTTTCTGAATTTTAGCTACTACCTGGAACTAAAAAGCAGAGAGGAAAAAGGAGCAGGGCTATGAGGAGGACAATGGCTCTACTGAATGAGCATTATTTGATTTGAGTTATTAAATATATATATATATATACACACAGCTAATACAGCTTACAGCCCTCCTCATTCACACAGAGGCCTCTCAATGAAACACCTTACTTATTATTTTCCTAGCCACATGCTTCAAAAAACCCCAAAACACAGCAATGACCCTGTAAGTAAATGCAAATATTTACTCTGATTGCACATGAAAAGTAATATTGGTGTGGCAAACCCCACTGACCCCTGGAAGCCCCCTGGAGATGACCTCCAGCAGGATGGATTCTGGGGGTAGATGCAGGTGCATCCCAGAAGGTTGCTGAGGAACCAGCAGATCCATGCATTTTCTGCAGATCTGACCTCTAAAATAGATCCCTGTTTCTTGGATTAGGCAAACAGAGAGAGGCAAACTGCCTGAAACTATGTCAGATGAGATCTTCCCATCAAATCCTCCTTATTTTTCCTTAATCAAGCCACCCCTGAGAACGGTAGCCATGAATAATTCAATCTTTCACTAACACTTGGTGCAATTAATAACAGCACTTTAAAGCTGCTAGCTTTGTATATCTTTTTATGCATAATTAAAGGGTGTTGATATTTAAGTTCTCAGCCAAGGAAGAAGCTAGGTTGGGTTTTGCTGGCAGCAGCTGCTCCTGGCTCTGCTCCAGCACGATAACCTGATGTTGCCCCATCCCAACGCACCCAACGCTGTTCGCTTCCTCCTCTGCCACCACTCCTCTTCTTTCCTAATTGTGCTGGAATTCTCAGCTCTGGCTGGATCAGTAGCTGCCTGTCTGCTTCCTTCTCCCCTCTCCCCTGCCACACACGTTAGCAGTTTGGAGCTGTGCTCAGAACTTGTCTGATTTTCTTAGGGGTCCCAGTCATCGAAGGCGTGGGGGTTTGCAACGTGATTTTCTGTTTCATGCTTTCAGACCTAAATGCAAAAGAAATAAATCTCAAACCCAGACAGCTACCAGTGCATTTGATTTTCTGCTCCTGTGATTAAATGGATCCCTGGCTTTCAAGTCATAAAAGAAGTCCAGAGAAATTCCCTGTCTGAAAAACATGCTCCAAATTTCCGTGCTGGCACTACATGCTTTGTCATTTCAGTTTCCTTCTGTCTCATCAGAGAATTCTTCTAGCAGATTACTGTATTACTTTTGCTGAAAAGAAACCCTCCAACAAGGTCTCTTACTAGAGATTTCACATAATTTTCCACTTCTCCCAGTGTTCTTATTAATAAAAAGCGATTTAATTTCCAGCACTTGCTGGTAATTAGGAAAATTTTTAAATTAGGAACCAAAAGCAATGTACTTGTATTTGTCCTTCAGGTCAAACTGCTGAACACCAGATTTAAAAAGACTAAAAAATCTTCCTTTTACATTTTTACTATAACTTTCCTGGGTTTTGCACACAAGGCCCTGGACATATTTTGAAGTGGCACACATAGATATAGCAGCAGCATCACTTTAAGTTCCACCTACATATAAGAAAGCCATTACCTTTCACAATTTTTCAGACTTTTAAATTCAACTGAACAAAGAGAAAAGTCAAAATGTGGTCATTTTTTCATCAAAGTAAACATCTGTTTGCTGCCACATCCCCCCCAACCTTGAAATAATCCCTGCTCCCAGAGCAAGAACAAACTAGATGTACCCTCAGCCAACTTTCTCTCGTGGGATCAAACTTCACCCTGGGGTTTGCTGGTTAAACTCAGTCATTTCTCAGTTCTCCTGTTTTTCTAGTGACCACATGGCCCATGTTCCTGAAGCCCATTAAAGCATCTTCAGAGGTGTGTGGACCACTGAGTGGTCCCTGTCCATCTGAGATAAGACTTTCCCATTCATGGTGATATAAGCTGCAGAAGGAACAGAGTATTTTCTGTGAACCCAGTCTGGATTTGTGCTTCAAGAGGCTTCTCTGGACACAGAAATAACCTATTTTTGTTGTCGTTCATTATGTTCATACTTTGACTTAAGTTTGGGGAGAGAAGTCTACATTCAACTACTTTAAATCCATGGTTATGTACTTTGAAAGGTCGTTAAAGGGCCTGAGTACCTGTAAAACCAACTGAGCCCAGCTGGAGCTTTGGGCAGAGAAAATCAAGGTTAATATTTTCAAACATGACAATGTCATGCAGAAGCCAAAGTCTGAGTTACAAAATGGCATCTGACCAGAAATTTAAAAACCTCAAATGTTTAGAGACTGAAACACCTTTAAAACTCTGGAAAAAAAAGGCTAAGATGATGGGCTTTGTAGAGAGCCCTGGTTCCTAAATCTCTGATTAACATTTGAAATAGATTTTGGTTCTAGAGGTCACTTAGCCACCTCGGAATATTTTTCTCCCAGATAATAAATATGTGATTAAAGAGTCAGCTGCCTGTAAGGCTATTGGCTTCTTTCCCCAACCCAGGAAGAACTAACATCATGCCAAATCTTTTTCAGGCTCTTCCCTCAGGCTCAGTTTATTAGTTCAGGAAAAAAAAAAAAGAAGAAGAAGAAAAGAAAAGTAAAAGAAACCATCCCTCACAAACCATGGGCTGCAGGGGCCATTTTCCCATGCTGCAGCTCTCCTGGCTCTAAAGCCAACATCTCTCCTGTAGTTCCTCATCTTAACGAGGTTCCTCAACTCTTGGTAAGTGCTGCCTGGCCCAAATGAGCCAGGGAGTGGGCAGAAGTTTCTGCCTCCTGGGGCCCTCCACCCTTCACGTGCCTGACCTTCAACTCCAGCACTAACATTCAGCTCTTTAAGTACCTACTGGGACATCTGACTTCTAGCTTCTGGTTTTTGGAAACATTCCTCCTGGCCCTCCACCCTTCACGTGCCTGACCTCCAACTCCAGCACTAGCATTCAGCTCTCTAAGTACCTACTGGGGCATCTGTCTTCTAGCTTCTGGTTTTTGGAAGCATTCCTCCCGTTTTGAATGCCCTCTGCTGAAAGGTAGGATGGGGCTATTGCTGGCATGAAACCTCTGCACCCATAAGTCCCCGTGGAAGGGAAGAAGGGAGTGAGGTGCTCTGCAGAATGGAAGCCAGGTGCTCATCTGGGGCTGTTGCTTGCTCAGAACTCAGCACCAAGACCTGGCCTGGGACCAACACGTGCTTTGTGATGTCACTGTCTCTGGTGTAGCACTTCTGCCAACGCTCCCTGAATAGAATAATTGGCAACTTTGCTCCAAAGGTGGCCCCAGACTCTAGAGGGCAGGTGAAACAGAGACCATGTTATTGCAGTGAGCCCCAGGCCACTTTTGTCATTTAAATGTCAGGAAGCACAACGGGCTAGAGGGCAGGTGAAACAGAGACCACGTTATTGCAGTGAGCCCCAGGCCACTCTGCCATTTAAATGTCAGGAAGCACAATGGGGGATGTCACCAGTGTGGGCAGAGAAAACCCATTCTATAGATGGCCAAGAGTGTGAATGGTTCAAAGGGAAATGCTCCAAGTCACTAGGAAGTGTGGAGGGGAAAAAAGATGAGAAAGGGAGATTTTTGCCCTCCTAACCACTGCCAGTGTTTCCCAGGCACACACAAGCAGGTGCCAAGCCCACCAGTATCAGCCTTCAGAGCATCACCCTTTTCCCTCTGCAGATTTAGTTACCCCTACTCTGGCACGATGAAACCTTTTGCAGGTCTTTTCTCCACAGGCAGTATGTTCAGCTATTTAGATACCAAATGGTTCCCTCTCAGTAGCTGTTATGCCTGGATCACACCATAAAACCATGGCCAGCCACTGGCTTTTTCCTTTTGGAGTGCAAGAAGGACATCATCTCCTACAGTCCTGAGACCTGAGAATCTCTTTAGCTCGTTTTAATTTATATTAAAAGAGCAGTGGGGCAGCAGTAATGCTCACTGTAATTGCAGGAGAAGGACCATGCAAGAGAGTATTTCATGTTTAAACCTCTATGTCTTTTAATGATGCCAAAGTTGGTTGTTTTTTCATTAGTTTTTGTTTTAATCTGGTTTTGCTGCCATTGAAGTTAATGGAAAGGAAAAATTTAATGTAATTTGAAGCAGGTATAGAGCACAAAAACCATGGCTTATGCAGGCATTAGCTTTTAGCTAGAATGGGGAATTCTGATCAGATTCTCCCAACAGGGGCAAGCAGAGAAGGGAGACAAGAAGTTGAACAAGATGAGGGAAAAGGATTTATTTTTAAAGGTACTGCTTTGATTTGTCCCCACATGCATCTCCACAAGTGCAGTGAAAGCCAATGGCTACTCTATCCTCCCTGATCCCACCACAAGTCTGAGGTCTGGGTTCACCTGACAAGTGTTGCTGTCACTTAATCATTTCTAGAGCACTTTAGGTGAAAATGGCACTTCACAAACCATTTGAAAAGATGGACTCCACCTGCCCCAAATGTCCCATAATCTAGGGCCAAGTCTTTACAAATCCTGTGGTTCTGCAACTTGCATTCACTCCAGGAGGGCTGAGGAGCTCTGAGGAGTGAGCTCTGTTCAGCTGGATCACTCTCTGAATGAAGTCAATGGGAATTTTGCCAACGACTTCATTAGCTGAGGGGCCAAGCTATAACTCAGAGGATGAGGGTGTCAGAGCCAGCAGACCAGGCTTAGAAGAGACAACTCATGCAAAGGACAAACTGGCAGCATGCATAACTCTTCTGTTTGAGGTGGGACTTCAGCAGTCTGGGAGATAATAAAGTGGAGGGGGGGAAGACTGTAGGAACAAATCCATCTTGTGCTGTCTCTGCTGACTTCAGTGGGGTTCCTGGCCTGAGCAAGGTGAGGATTTAGAGGTGCATGTTCCTACCCAGCACAGTGCATGAACTGCAGACATTTACAAGCGTTTCAGGACTAACACCCAGCCTGTTAAAACCAGAAAATGAGCCTCTTGGGGTTAGCCCTGCAGTTGGATATTCATTATTCACCAGCACAGCAATCCAATGGAGACTCTGAAGCCTGATGCTCATTAAGCTGCCTCTCTGGGGTGGCCTGTGCTGCAGCCCCCTACGTGTGAGCTTCTGTGTGCCCACTTCAGCACAGCTACCACAAAACGTGCTGGTGGGAGGGAGGGATATCCTAGAAAGGACACAGGTTCCTTACCAGCACTGCCTGGCCTCGCAGGGATCTCTGGCAGAGATGCCAAGGAACGTTTGGCTTCCAGGTCAGAGAGGGTTTGGTTTTTTTTCTATCCTAAATCTACTCATGCAAAGACACAGCTTATAGCTTGCAGATGGCTCATTCTGCTGATCTGCCAGGATTCACACTCAGAGGGTGGAATTATATCACACGAGCAAGGGGATTGCTGTCTTTTTTCATGGCTGTGTTATTGCAGGCAAAAAGAAATATGGCTAACCAGAAAATAAAAAAAAAAGGAGGATACTGAATTCTTATTTTGGGGAGAGATTTTTAAATTTAGTTTAAGAAGACAAGAATAAAGGCAAACATGAGTCTCCTGTCAAACACTATCTCTTATTCATATGTTTATCGAGGCAGCCAGAAGCTGAGGATGGGGTCTATATTTGAATTAAAGGATAATTTAACATAACTAACCTAAGCAGGCAAAAGCGGCAAACATGAGTCTCCTGTCAAACACTGTCTCTTACTCATATGTTTATTAAGGCAGCCAGAAGCTGAGGATGGGGTATATATTTGAATTAGAGGATAATTTAACATAACTAACATAAGCAGAAGGTTTTTTTTCTTTCACTACATTACTTGCATTTTCCATGCTTTGAAGAATCCTAATTTTTCCCTTTGCAATAATAATAATAAATAATTGTCAATGTTATAAATACTGGGAGCCTCAAATTCGTTAATAACATCAATAAATATAAATTAGTATGAAAGCTTAAACTCAATTCCAGATAAGGAGAAATCCACTCTGTTTACATGACATTATAATAAATTTTAAAATGTCAAGAGTTGCACCTTTGTAAACCAGTAGTGATTGTATTAATTTTTTAGTGATTGTATTACAACAATTTGGAGCCACCAGAGAGTGCCTGGCAAAAAGCCACTCAGATGAAGAAGGGACTGGAGCATCTCTCCTGTGAGGAAAGTCTGAGAGATCTGGGGCTGATCTGAAGAAGAGAAGACTCTGGGGAATCTTATTTTTATATATATAAATACCTGCAGGAAAAGTGTGAGGAAGATGGAGGCTCTTTCCAGAGGTGCCCAGTGACAGGACCAGAGGCAATGGCACAAACTGAAGCACGGGAGGTTCCATCTGAACATCAGGAAACATGTTTTCACTGTAGGGGTGACTGAACACTGGCACAGGCTGCTCAGAGAGCTTGTGGAGTCTCCTCTGGAGAGATTCAAAAGCCTTCTGGACGTGGTCCTGGGCAGCTTGTTCTAGAAGACCCTGCTTAATCAGAGGGGCTGAACCAGATGACCTTCAGAGGTCCCTTCCAACCTCAACCAGTCTGTGATTCTGTGACTGATCATCTGAAAGATGTCATTAAACTAAAAGTTCTCATGTGTAATGATGATTAGAGCTGCAAGAGTTTACAACTGCAAGATAAAGAAAGTTATTCATGGTTAACAAATGGGAGTAAATGAGGACAAGGAGAAAATATTGATGAGAAGGATAAGCAGTGGACAGCAGACTGAAGTGTGTGAAATTTGGGGAAATCTAGAAAGGCAAGGAGAATTTTAAAGGCTTTGAAAAGTAGGCAGTGGAGTGGCTCTGAATGTTTCTGTTGAATTCTTCCTATGAATGAAAGACAGAATGAAAGAGAGCATAGAAGAGTTTGAAAATTAACATAAAAGCAGTGGAACACAAGCTAAGAAACCTTGAAAGTGAACATACCTGCTCAGGCAATGCAAATAGGGTGCCATTGTTCAATTAAAGGGATAGAAAAATGGTGTTTGCAGCATTATCTGAAAGGATGGAGCTGCACAGAAGTGTGTTCTTCCAGGAAAGGGAAAAAAGAAAAAGAAAAAGCCATTGAATGATCACAAGAGAGCCCAGACAGCAGTTCCCAGAGCTTCACAAATAGAGAATAAGCACCAGATTTTGTGTTGTTACACTGAGATCAGCAGACTTGCAAAAAAAGAAGATGACCAAGTTGTGAATCTGCTTACAAGGGAGTAAGCAAAAGAAAGGAATTATGTAGAATATTCAGCCAAGGGAAAAAAAGGGGGATGAGGTTTCAGGAAGAAGAAGATGATGGAGTAGGGAATGGAGAACAGCAGATAGGAATAAAACAGGCAACCAGGAATTAATGTAGATGGTAAACACACTACATTAAAGCAAGTCAAATACAGAAAGTATTTTTCTAAAACTACTTTCTTCAAAAGTTGTTGTGGCTGCTCTTACCACAACCTTGCTGGGTGGGAAGGTGGCAACACACCTGCCTGTAAAACTCTGGTAAAAGACTGTTGGGTGTATGAGGGGATTGCAGAGATTCTGCTCCAAGAGAAGAAAATTAAGGTATGTGATTTATAAGGACAAACTACCTGGAAAGCATTTTAATACATCCCTTGCCTAGGAAAAAAAGCAGCGACAACAAGTCCAATCATTTTCAAATCCCATGAAAAAATTCAGTGCACATTTTAAGAGAGTATTTGGTCTCTTTTCCCCCTTACTTTTATCTATGCCAAGTTACCAATCCCAAAAGAGAATAATAGTTTCTCCAGCTCTCCTTTGGGAGATTTCAGCGAGGTGTGGCCTAATTGTGAGATGTGCTGCCACACGAAAGCTTCTGCAGGGCAAGGAACAGAGATTATGTTCCCATTTAAATCATTCTGTGGTAGGCAAACCAGCAGGGTTTGTAACCTGGGCTGGCTGCAGCACCCTTCCAATTAGGGTTTAAGTGACAAAGTCAAGTTGGGATATGCAGAATGAGGAAAATGCATCAAATAATCCACGTGGAAAATCATGTTCCAACACCCTCAACTCCAGTTATGAAAACTCTTGAGAAGTGTAATGAGAGGCTGGGGATCTAGCAGGGCTATGAAGAATAATCAATAAAGACAAAGGGGCAGCTCACTCTAGAGTCAGGTTTCTGAGCTGTAGCTCTTCTTGTTGTCCCAAATTCATGATCCTCTTTGCCCATCTGTGAAAGAGGAACAGTATTATTTTGCAGGGTGGGGGTTGTGAACCTTAACGTCTTAACATTTCCAGAAGAACTGTGAGATCCTGAGATGAAGGGGCCCAATTTAATGCTCATTCTTTAGGCTTCAGCCTGTCTGTGCTCAGACACAACTCCCACTGAGGCTGGGAGCTGAACAACCATTCCAGAAGTTGGTCCATTTTTCCTAGGAAAACGAGCCAGTTGCAAAGTACAGTTTGTTTGCTGCCTTCATTCAGTACCCCAGAGATAAAGCATTAGGGTTAGTTACACATCTCAGAAAGCTTCTTCAGCAGTATTGCAATGCCTTTGAATCCTTACAAGGCTATGCAGTCCAAGGGAAACAAAGCTGCTGGCAAAAGGAATAAGCCAGCACTCCACACCTGATTAAACAGCATTGTTTTTAGTCTAGTGCCATGCCAAGTTCTCATGTCAACGTGGATGCACAATATGTAAGAACTGTATCAACCTCAGGTTTTGCCACTGCACCAGTGAGCAACATGCTTTGCAACACATTATGCCCCAAATTAGGGTCTAGCTCAAAGAGTTTTCATGAATCGACCTTCTCCCTCCAAAAAAAAACCAACCCAAACAACCTTTCCTCAAATCCCAAAGGTGCTGAAATGTAAATAAGGTAAACCAAGCCCTTAAATGAAGTGCACATGCATCCCTACCTACAGCATTTTTGGTTGCTAACTGTAAGCAGCTGCCAATTTCCCTCTAATGCTCAGACCGCTTGCTAACTGATCTGCAAGTCCCAAACGTGTGTTATCTTTAATGTGCCTCTAATTTTGCTAAGAGCCTACTATTTATAGTGTGTCGTTTATTTACTTATTTACCTTCAGCTAATTAAAGCTATCGTTTAAAAAAAAAATAGGAAGCAGGGGGAAAAAAAACAAGCACATGTGTGTGTCCTTGGTGAGAGGAGAAAACTCAATCTGTTCACTTAACTGGATGCACGTTACAGAAGTTGTGTTTTGCTTGGAGAAGCAATGTGTGAGTATAAGCTCCAAAACCTAGCATTATTATCTCTAATTACAATTGGCAATACATGGCAATCATAATTATTCATTTATGCAAAAGAGCTTTACAGTGTGTCTCATTTTTTATTCCCTGTTAAAGGATGGCTCGACAAAAGAAGAAAAAAAAAAAAAAAAAAAGATTATAGTGCTGAACATAATTGTGCTAAATGCTCAGTGGCTTTGTTTAAAAAATACTACAAAACTAAACTGCTATTTCTGCAGAGACAGGAAATAATTTAACAGAGATGTATAGTATACTCTGCAGGTGGCAATCCATCCAGAAAACATATTTCCCTGAAAAGGAGAGATATTTCACAACGAAATTGAAGAGCATAATTTTTGTCATTTCTTTCTGCCTTCAGAAAAAAAATAAGAAAAAGAAAAAAAAAAACCAAACTCTTCCCTGTTTTAACCTAGCATATGCTTCCCCTGGTAGTCAAATGCTCATTTACAAATAGAGGAGAGACCATGACCATAACAACTGGCTGTGGATCTGCAGTAGGACACTCTACTTCAATTCCACCCCAGCACAGCAGGCAGCTGAGTAAGATCAAGTGCACTTCATAGAATCATAGAATCCTTTAGGTTGGAAGGGACCTCCAAGATCATCAAGTCCAACCATGGAGCCATTAGGGCTCTAAAGTCCTCTGCTAAAACAGATCAGAATCTGTCAGGGTTGGAAGGGACCCCAAGGATCCCCCAGTTCCAACCCCTCTGCCATGAGCAGGGACACCTCCCACTAGATCAGGCTGCCCAGAGCCTCCTCCAGCCTGGCCTTAAAGACCCCCAGGGATGGGGCCTCAACCCCCTCCCTGGGCAACCCATCCCAGGGTCTCACCACTCTCCTGGGGAAGAACTTCTTCCTCACATCCAGCCTGAATCTGCCCACTGCCAGCTCTGCCCCTTTCCCCCTAGTCCTGTCACTACCCTATATCCTAAAAAGTCCCTCCCCAGCTTTCTTGTAGCCCCCCTAAGATACTGGAAGGCCACAATAAGGTCACCTCGGAGCCTTCTCTTCTCCAGACTGAACAGCCCCAACTCTCTCAGTCTGTCCTCACAGCAGAGCTGCTCCAGCCCTCGGATCATTCTGGTGGCCCTTCTCTGGACACGCTCCAGCAGCTCCACGTCCCTCTTGTACTGGGGGCTCCAGAACTGGATGCAGTGCTCCAGGTGGGGTCTCACCAGAGCAGAGTAGAGGGGGAGAATCACCTCCCTCCACCTGCTGGCCACACTTCTCTTGATGCAGCCCAGGGTCTGGTTGGCTTTCTGGGCTGCAAGTGCACACTGCTTCATGATAAAGAAATAAGGAAGGGGCAGTTCATGCTACTCAGGTAAATAAGCTCTATTTATGCATGAATTTCCAGAGGAATATCCCTCTTGAGGCCTATGGAACTGGGCCTGTAAAAAGCCACAGCCCATGAGAGTTGCCAGTCATCCTTTAATCAGAGCTGGGCACTTTGCAGGACCACCTCCCCAAATGAAAAGGGCTCAGATTCAGGATGCCAGAGTGTCAAGAACGTGACTGCTGAGAAGGCTGCTCATTAGGAAACACTGGAGAGCTGTTCTCAGACCTGACTGGAACCCACAGGGATGCTTTAATCCTGACACGCTGCACCAGAGGAGCAACATTTGCTGCTGGGTCCAATCTCAGTCTTGCTGGTGGAACCATTTTTGTGAAAAGCACCATCCACAGAACCAAGGGCTCATTGGATGCCTAGGCATGAAAACACTTTTTCAGACTCTTAGAGATATGAAAATGTAGGAGAGTGTACAATGAAGTAGGAAGCAGATTTTTTATTATTATTGGGTGGTTTTTTTTCCTGTGCTGATGGTGCTGATTAGAGCAGAGGAAATGGAGCTCACTGTTGGAATGCCTGGGAAAAGCCAGGCTTCCAGAACAGTATGGTAATTCCAGTATGTATTTTTTAAAAAAACCTCTTCACACAGTGGTTAAAAAGCAGAATTTGTCCCCTGACTTAGTAAATGATAGCAAAAAATGAGGAAAATGTGACCGATTAGCAGACAGAAAATTTACAGAAAAGAAAATAAAGGGTAAATCTAGAAGAACTGGAATGTAGGCTGGTCGTTACTCTGCACATTGCTTTGCCATCAGACACAATAAATTAGTACTGTGTGAGTTTCTCTCTCTCTCACCCATGGTTGGGATGCAGGAGATGCCAACTACGCCCAGCAGTGATTTCTTCCTATAATTAATCCATTGTCTCTTGGTCCATTACCACTAGGAAGAAAGACCCTGTTCCCATCACAGTTAATGGCAAAATCCTTCTGGTCAATCAGCACAGGGGTCAGTAGGGACTGTTTACACCAAGCCAAGCAATATGCAGAGGACTAGATATGTCTTATTGGGAGAGGTGTGTAAAATCCACAACTTCCAGCATGAAGAAACTGCAGTTTCTGCACCTTTCTTCTCATTTTAGGTGAAAGTAGCAACCTTGCAGAAATCAAGAATTACAAACCAGGGAATATAAATCAAGAAAAAAGATTTGGAAAGAGCAGTACTGTTCATTTCAATATTTCTTGTTCAACTCAAAGCATGTTCCTTATGGCACTCAGAGAGTTGTGACACTGGTGACACATGACTGAGCCAAGTCAAAAAGAATCATCACTGAACTATGAGTAGGACAATCTCCAAGAACAAGTCTAGAGGACAGACTCCAGACCTACATTACAGTTCCTAAAAAGACTGTAGCTTAATGCCTCAGTTAACTCGGGTCAAATATGACAACTAAAAGGAAAAATGCTAGGATGAAAAATACTCTGGCACATGACAGAGTTGCCTGAAAGTTTCCTAGATGAAATTTGAAGTCTGTAAGACAGTGGGTTGGCCATCAGAAGAGCAGATTGTTTGGCATCTCCAGGCAGGGTTTTTTTTTGTGATGAAATACATTCTTTCCTCTTCCCTTTATAACATAATGATTGGCTACTACAGAAGTGAAGATTTCATAGAATCATTTGGGTTGGAAAGGACCTTTCAGATCATCAAATCATTTATTGTAATGTAGAATAAAGATGCTAAGGACAATAAATATATTTTAAAAAATTTAAAAAAGCCAAAATAATTGCATTTTTATGTTTCTCAAAACAACCCTGTGGATTACCTGGAAACTTTTCTCCATCAATATCTCTGTGATTTCACATGTCACGTTCTTCCTGCCAATATTATCATGGCTGGTAAAAGCCTCCACAAACACACTGTCCTTCTCACTTCCTCTGAGGCACATTCTGACCTTAGAACTATTGTCTCAAGTTAATCAGAAAGTTAAATTCTACACGATTCAAACTGCAGGAGTCTTGGGTGGCTTTTGTTCCTTGTTAACACAGCTCCCATCAGTGTGCCTGAATAGTATCAGCATGTCTGTTTTTAGAGAGGTCTCACGAGGTAGTGTTCTGTATCATGAAGATGGTTTTCAGAATCTTAAATCATATTTATCCATAGTTTGTCATGATGTTACATTTCATATTTGGAAAATGCAATCTGAATATTAACTAATCTATCCTCTGGCTGCGAATTAACTCCTCTTATCTCAGTTTTTCATATGTGGAAAAAAATACAAAAGGACAAATATGAGAAATGAGGAAGATGAGATGAGATTGACAGGGGCTTGGTGGAATGAATCAGGCAAAGCACATGGGTTATGTCCACTTTAAAGTGATCCCAAAGCCCAAGCTCAGAGAAGACCTGTACTACAAGTCCCTAGATTTTACCCATCATGGCAGTACAACCCAGACCTGAGCTATCTGCTGCGTTTTCAGGTCTGAAGTCTGTCTCATACACACTCCTAGTTCTTCAGAACCAGCTCCTCTTGGAATTAAGTGGAGTCTTTAGTATCACAAACATAGAAGACTTCATAACAAGAAGCATACCAGTACTACAAGTCCCTAGATTTTACCCATCATGGCAGTACAACCCAGACCTGAGCTATCTGCTACATTTTCAGGTCTGAAGTCTGGCTCATACACACTCCTAGTTCTTCAGAACCAGCTCCTCTTGGAATTAAGTGGAGTCTTAGTATCACAAACAGAGAAGACTTCATAACTTCTTACAACCCCTGAGCAGCATACCAAGGAACAACAAATAAAAGAAAGGTTGGGAACTTAACCTGGCTTCTCCTGTGAGGCCAGGCCTGGAAAGGAGAAGACATTTGGGAGACCTTATTGTGGCCTTTCAGCATGTGAAGGGGGCCTACAAGAAAGCTGGGGAGGGACTCTACAAGGGCTTGTAGTGACAGGATGAGGGGTAATGGCTTCAAACTGGAAGAGGGGAGATTTAGGTTAGAAATTAGGAAGAAATTCTTCACTCTGAGGTGGTGAGACACTGGCCCAGGTTGCCCAGGGAAGCTGTGGATGCTCCATCACTGGAGGTGTTCCAAACCAGGCTGGATGGGCTTTGAGTAACCTGCTCTAGAGGGAGGTGTCCCTGCCCATAGTAGGGGGGTTGGAACTAGATGATTTTTAAGTTCCCTTCCAACCCAAACCAGTCTATGATTCTATGAACTTCCCAAAATTATAGTTCACACATATTTTTCTAGATAAACAGCACATAATGAAATAATACCTGATTTACTGATTAGGTTACTGGTAGAAAAACCTGCCAATGGAACAGCAAGTAGCTTGATTTAATTGTACAAAAACCAGCTGATAGAGAGTCAAGGTTTAAGAGGCATGCCTCAATGATAGGGTTATTTTTCATCTTTCCATCATCGTTTCCTTCTTCTCATCCTTCAAAAACTGACTTTGAAAGGGAAAACAGGGCACACTCTGGGACCTGGGCACTGGGTGTGCACAGCCCTGCTCCCAGCCTGCAGAAATGTGACAGCCAGGGGGGTGGAACTGTGCCCCAGTAAGCCCAGGGCAAACCTTCCCCCTACCAGGGCCACCCATTCCATCACTCCCTGTCCCCTTCAATAAGAAAATATGTCTCTTCCTCTAAGAGGAAACAGATTCCCTCAAGGATCAGTAGTTTTGAGATGATATGAGAATGGGTATGTTTGTAATTATTTGGTTTGAACTGGACACTGAGGGCTAATAAACAATTACTAGCCTGGCTTAAGAGTTTTCTAAAACACTAGAAAGGGTTCTGAGGAACCAGAGTGAAGCCTGGCTGTGTAATTCACTGGGAAACGTACAATTTCTTTGGTTTCAAGTTTGAAAACAAAGCAAAACAAAGATTTGTCATGTTTCATATTTGGAAACCAATCTGCCTACACTCATGTGGTTTCCATCTTAGGCAGAGTGTAAAGAGGAAGTAAAATGTCAAGTTGTTTATTTCTGTGCAATTTTCTTATCTCAAAATAACACAGAGTTTGCTAAATCCAATCTGTCTTTAATAATAGTCAGAGGAATTCCTTTGCTGGGCACTCTTGCTTTTAGAGAAATCTTATGATCTGGAAAAAGAGGAGTTAAATCTCTTTTGACAAATTTGTCAAAACCAAAACTGCCATCTGAAACAGCAGCCTTGTTTTCTATGGAAATAATTTGCTTTCCTTTAATTCAGACCCTATACCACATTTTCTCACTCTTTTCTCCTTCTTTATATTGTTTTACTGCAGATGAAACAGAAAGGCAGAGACAGAAAAAGGACATTGACTTTTTGTGATCATAATTCCACTGAACAGTATGAGAAAAATGAATATTCTCAAATCAGCAGCTTGTTCTTCACCTCCACAGAACAATCTTCATTGTCAAGCATGTGATCAAAGTTCCCTGTCTAAAAGTTAAGAAACCAAGTGGTTTTATTGGACACCTTAGGCCTGAGTTCAAAGTTTAAGTGGTTCAGCTACATCCTTCTTTTTGAAATAAAGAACTCTTTCAGCACCCAAGCCAGTGATTCTGCTTCATACCCTTTTAACTGCCCATTTCAGAGAGAAATGAAATGAAAGAACATGGAAAAGTTCTCCATGCTTTTGTATCCTGTATTCTAAAATCATACTGCACATAAAAGTGGTATCATGTTTATAAAAAAAAAAAAAGACCACTTTAGATCACTGGTTTCTTTAAACACATTCAGAGCCAACAAGAATATTTTAGATTAAATACAAGTCCATGGTTCATTATTCTCTGTACTTTTATCCAGGGCTAACAGAAAGTGAGAGTGCCTCCCCTTGCAAACATAGGCTGTACTTTGATATCTGAAGATCTGATGATCTTAGAGGTCTTTTCCAACCTTAATGATTCTATGATTCTAAGACCAAATTATCCTGTTGGTTCCTGCATATTGAGACTGAAAAGCTGGTGATGTTGAGAAATCACCTTTTGTGTCTGTATCATCATCCCTCACATATGGGTGGTCTGAATTCTTCTCAGTCCACAGAGGCAAATGAGGCACAAAAATACCCACAATGAAGTGCTTTTTACCTTTATTTAGCTATTTAATAGTTAGGCAACTAGTTTAGACTAGACATCTAGGCTCCCTTGGTATCAATGGCTGCAGAGATGGGCACCTGCAGGGGGTGATTCATCTTCTTCAAAGACAGGGGTCTAAAATAGGACTCATGAGCTGCCTTCTGGAGGTGCCTATCTCTCACCGTTGACTAGAGAGGGAGCCTAGATGACTAGCTGAGATTAGGTGCCTAATTTTTAGGCAGATAAATTGTCTTGCCTGAGGTTACTTGAGAAATTCGTGGCAGAACTAGGATTTGAACCCACGCGTTCTGCATAGAGCTGGTAACAAATTATTTAGCCAAATTGAGCACTTTTATTACAAAGGTTTTGTGTGGCCACAATAGGATATTAGACAAGAGACACACACACATCAAAAAAGTCTAATAAATTGATGATTAATCACAAATCTCCCACGTAGCTGAGTATATGAAAGATCTAGTTTAAAGGTCTAGAATAGGCAACAAGAGATTTTACCTGTGGTGTGCCACCAACCCAAGGGGTGTCCTACCCACAGATATTCTCAGGGATCATCTGAGAATTCTGCAATAGAATTTGAATAATTTACTATTTCTCAAGATGGCAAGAGAGACACAGCTACACCAACACTCACAACTACAGTGGTAACGAGTTTTAGGGAAGAATTACATGGAGCACGTCTAAGGTCTTGCTAATCAAAAAAGCCTTCCCAGTTGAATGGTGCCTTTTCAGATGAAACACAGGCAGAACTAGCCAGCTACTTTAGAAGGAACCACTTCACACAGATTTAACACCCCACCCAAATTTCTCACGGGTTTTGCCAACGGAGGATGCAAAATATAACACTGAGAAACCAAGACTTGAGTGGAAAGATGGCCACATTTGGCTGATATGCTTAGACTGAATTCCTATGGTTTGAAGACTCCAGTAGAATCTGCAGGGATTAGTATAAATACAACCATCCAGACTCCAAACCCAACTGGATTGTGGACAAATTGTTAGATACCAAAACATTTGTTCACATAAGCTGAAACCCTCTGTGAAAACAACTGAATAGCTGCATTTGTCAAATGCTTATGTCACCAAGGAACTCTATACTTCATACCAGCTGCATATATTCTGTTCTCTACTTTGCTGCTTTTTGTTTCTCAGCTGCTTTTCCCTTCTGATCAAAGCCTGCTGTCCTCTTGGAGAACTGATTGCATGATAAAGTCAGATTATAATTCCAATATTCAGTTATGACTGAACAATATTTTTACTGCTTATATATCATGTTCATGCATGAAGAAATGTAGGTCTTTTCTGATACACTAATAAAGTTGAAATATTACAGAGCTTGGATCGATTTAGTGGAGATTTTGTCCTTTTGATACTTTTCTACTCGATTTTGAGATAACTCTCAAAATAGTCCCAAAACACTAGGATCTGACAAAATACTTTGGAAGTGGGTAATGCCAACACTCTGCTCTTCGAGTTCAGTCCACGCCAATCTGAGGCAATGTTTTAAATGCTATAAATATCCACCCGATACCTTTTCAATAGTATAAATATTTCCTCACCACTCTGACACACTTCAGAGGTTTCCAAAATACCAGAAGTATTTCTTTAGTTCCTGTAAAACAACAGGGATTCTTAATTGTGTCAACAGATTAAGGAAGAGGTTTAGGCAGGTAAAAGAAAGAAAGGAAAGAAGGAAAGAAAGAAAGAAG
>NW_008625515.1:0-890 GCF_000691845.1 Merops nubicus | reverse complement strand
TGATGATGAGAGGAAATGGTCTCAGGTTGCTCCAGGGGAGTTTTCAATTGGATATTGGGAAGAATTTCTTCCCTGAGAGAGTGGTCAGGCACTGGAAGGGGCTGCCCAGGGAGGTGGTGGAGTCACCATGCCTGGAGGGGTTCAAAAAACGAGCAGATGGAGCACTTGAGGCTGTGGTCTAGTGGTCAGGGAAATGTTGGGATGGAGGTTGGACTTGATGATCCTAGAGGTCCTTTCCAACCATAGTTATTTTATTCTATTCTGAAGCAGCACCTGTCCCAGGTAAGACAGTGTGTCAGGATGGAGCCTAATGACATCCAGAGCCCTAAAAGAAAATCTTATAGAATGGTTTGGGTTGAAAGGGGCCTTAAAGACCATCTTGTTCCAACTGCTGCTGCCGTGAGCTGGGACACCTCCCACTAGACCCAAGTTTCTCAAAGCCCCATCCAGCTTGGCTGTGAACACTTCCAGGACTGGGCACTCACAGCTTCCCTGGGCAAGCTGTTCCAGTGTCTCACCACCCTTGCAGTAAAGAATTCCTTCCAAAAATCTAATCTCAATCTACCCTCTTTCAGTTTGAAACCACTACCCCTCCTCCTGTTATAATCCCTGCTCGTGGGACCTCTCATCCTGTCACTACAAACCCTTGTGAATAGTCCCTCCCCTGCTTTCTTGTAGGCCCCTTTCAGGTTCTGGAAGGTCATTATAAGGTCGCCCCAGACCCTCCTCTTCTCCGGGCTGAGCACCCCCATCTCAGCCTGTCCTCACAGCGGAGCTGCTCCAGCCCCTCCATCACCTTCACACTTCCCGTGCGACTTCTATACCGCCGGAGCTCTCGAGTATTTCAGGTGAAACACAGACCAGCGGCTCTAAATGCCAGCTGGTGGCGC
>NW_008625514.1:0-219 GCF_000691845.1 Merops nubicus | reverse complement strand
AGGATTGATTTCTCAGTTAACTCACCGCTGCTTTAAAAGCGCATTAATCCTCCTTTCCCCGGCCAGCAGCCAGCTCTAATCAGCATTTTGGGCAAAATCCCCAGGTCTGGGCTTCGGGCTGCCCGCCGTGGGCATAGCCCTCCCAGCCGCCGCGCCAGGAGGGGCCGTGGCATCCTTCGGCAGCGCTGCCTGGTACAGGCATGCCAGGACCCGCCCCTG
>NW_008625513.1:6977-15982 GCF_000691845.1 Merops nubicus | reverse complement strand
GCTTCTTGGTTCTCCTTCCAGCCCTGCCTCCACCCCTGCTAGCAGACATCTTCCAGGTGGAGGCCAGCTCCACAGTTATCATCCCATCCGACTTGTTCAGCGAGGAGAACGGCCAGATCGAGTATTATGGTGTCATTGCCACCACTAACGAGTCCTGTAAGTGTCCCTGCACGTCCCAGGCTGCACTGGCTCCCTGGAGGGCAGCAGGTCCCCTGCACATCTCTTTGGGACTACCACTGTCACCTTGTGCATTCCCCTTCAGTGCTGAGGCCCACCCAAGACATCATGTCCAGCACGTGGTATGACCACTATTATGGGACGGAGGACTCCTACCTGGCTGTGCTGATCCCCAATCCCTTCCACCTGAGGTCCAGGAGCTCCCCTGAAACCTGGCGAGTGCCTGTGGGAACAGAGGAGTGTGGCCAGTCCAGGGCCATGTGCAATGGGAAGCTGAAAGCCAACGAGCAGTACAGGTGAGAGGTGGCAACGTCCCTCCTGAGGGACAGGGGCTGGAGGAGAAAAGGGGCTGCACGTGTCCCTGCAACCTGCCACCAGTCCTCTGGGTGCCACATGCAGACTTGGAGACTGCAACAATGAGACTGATTGAGAAATATTCCTCCTGGTGGTGCCTCCACGACAGTGGTGTCTAAACTCAGAGGTTGAGGGTAGCAAACACACAGGCTGAGGTCCAAGTTCCCCCTGAGAAAAACACATGGATCACAATATCCATGATTTCAGAGTCTTACCTGAGAGTAAATGGAATCCAGGAACATCAATGGACAAGCATACATGTTTTATTATAGGGGATCTTTAAAATAGTTGATGGTAAAACAGGTTTTCTATTACAAAGAAAGAATCCTATCTTTAGTCAGCCCTCTGTTTATTTAGCAGCTCACAGTTTCTTCACCCAGGGACCATTTCTCTGGCCAAGGGATCCCCCAGAATCTGGAACGTTGTCCTCTTTCAGTTTTAAGAAACTTACAGCAAGGGCTGAGTAGTGATAAAAGTCACTGAGAGTGCTGGGAAAAGAGAAGGGAAGACTATGGAAGAGTGTGTGCATGAGAGAGACCCTCACTGTCCCCTGGGAGTGAAGTGGGAACTGGATCTCCTGTTTTATGGTGGAGGGAGTCAGGTCCTTTGTGTTGGACTTGGACCTGCTGACTTCCCCTCCTGTCCTCTCTGCTTTGCTCTCTCTGCTTTTGCTGTGTGCAGACTCCACACTTACATGGATTCTTCCAGGGTCACCTTAGGTTCATTCATGCTGCCAAAGAGGGGCTCTTAACTCAGGCTGCTGTTAGAGCAGCACTGGCAGGGAGCCGGATGGGTGTTAACAGGGCTGCATCAGGAGAGTGGGACATGGCTGCTTCTCCCAGGAAAAAAAAGAGATTCCAGAGAGCCATTCCCTTGGAAACCCCACCCAGAGCAGGATCATCAGGAGCAGACAGCTCTCCCCAGGCACTGGGTCATCACGCCTGGCAGGAGAACTGCAGGGTGATGTGTTTCCATCCCGTGCCCTCCGCAGGTATTGTGGTCCCTGGGCTGACACTGGGGACTCTGCAGCTGATTGGGAAGGTCTGAGGTTGATTGCTCATCAAGCCTGTCTATTCTTTATTGCCCAGCTCCTGCCTGAGTGCCCCTCAGGCACGGTGTGGCAGGTTAGCCCCAGTTAGCCCCAGCAGCCTCCCATCTGGCCATCTCAGCACGGCTGAGACAGGACAGCCTGGGCAGGAGCTGGCCCTGACTTACAGCCCACTGACACAGCCCAAGGCTGCCAGCAGCTCTGAGGGGAGTTCAACAGTACACACACACTGGGGCACCCTTCCACCCCCAAAATACTGTCCAGCCAGTCTGAGAGTGTGTCTCTGCCCTCCCTGCTTCCCAGCTCCATTTTTCACTCAACCTCCCGCAGGGTAGCAGCTAATTCAGAGCCATCAGGCCATTGGTCCACCTACCATAATTCAATAGCAGGTATTTAACTGGCCAGTTCCCCAGGACTACAGGGTCCTTATGCACCTCTTCACACCTTGCTTTCACATTGGCTGCCCTAAACAACTTGTTTTCTCTGTACACTGCTCTGCTGTCCTAGTGGTGAGGAGCAGGTACCACTGATGGCCCATCCCCACTCTGAATGCCAGCCCTTGTCTTCCAGTGAGTTATTCATCCACAAGCCCTTATCTCTCATGCCAGGGCATCTGCAGGCTCAGTCTCCAAAGAGATCTTTAGTCTGGCAGCTGGGACCAGGATGCTGCCAGAGGGGACTCACTCTAGACTCCACAAACGCTTGGCTGCTAAAATCCAAAGCTGCATTTGAAAGCCTTAGCTTGCATTTATGGCACAAGGAGACCTGTCCTTCCAAGTTACCTGCTCAGAAGGAAGTCTTGGTGTACTCTGCCAGGAGGAGGATGTGGGGCAGATCTCCACAGCCTCTTCTGTGTGCAGGAGGCAGGGTTGGGGTGGGGGCTCAGCCCTCCCAGCTGAGGTGCCCCTGTTTCAAACAGTTACCTGGACTCAGCTCTTTCAAGTCAACCCAATTAATGGGTTGACATGAACTAAGGCAAGGACTCAACCCAACTTGTTTTTCTCCACTTACTGTTGTCTTTCCCTGTTTGTGACCTATAAGAGAGCAGAATCTCTCTACTTGTCTCTGCAAATAACCCTTTGAAGAAGAGCTGCCTCCCATTTGTGCTGTCTGAACACTTCCTCATGTTCTCCCAAGTGCAATGAACTTGTCCAAGAGGCAGAAAATAGAGGACAGGCCATTTTCACACATTCCCTAAATCCCTACAAGAAAACCATCCTCTTCTAAAATGGCATTTCAAAGCAGAGAAATCCCTGTCCTGTTCCCTCGGGTCTTCCTGCTGCTGGGTTCAGATGGCTCCTGACAGCAGGACTCTGCTCTGCCCTAGGTTCAGCATTGCTGCCTTCACCAAATACGACCCAGTGGCCCCTGCAGTGACGTTCACCACGTTCTCAGGTGAGGTGGAGAGTCCCTTCTTCCCTACCCAGCTATGCAGGTTAGAGAGAATTAACAACCTGACAGTGGCAAGCCAGAGGGAGATCCTAGTTCTGTAGCAAATGTCATGATGGAGCCGTGTATTGCCTCTTCCTTCTGTCTGTTCCATCTCTTTTCTATTCCAGCTGCTGGAGCTGGTGCAGACACAACTCCACTTTCCATGCCAATTATTGCTGGAAGCATCGTGGGATTTTTCTTGACACTTGCAGCTATTTTTGCTCTGGTGTACTGGAAGCAGCTCAGGGCAAAGAGGTGAGGACGAGCCCTCCCCTCCCCGTGGGTGTGTGCTGAGAACCCCAAGCTCCAGTGCCAGGCCAGGGGGAAGAGCAGCGGGAGGGAGTAAAACAAGATTGAGGGAAACTAGGACACGTGCTAGAGGAGTTGTGCCTGGCAAGCAGAGGAGCAAAAGGCAGAGGGGAGAGAGGACCTGCTGGTGGGCAGTGAGCTCAGAGAACCCTGCCCCTGGGCGAGGCACTGTGCCTGGTGGGAGCTGGCTCCTCACGAGTGCTCCCTGAGCCAGCAGTGCACAACAGGCTCCCAGCACTGCAGGGAAGAGTAACACCTCCTGTGCTTTGGTTCTAGGACCACAAAGAGCAGCCTGCCCCAGGAGATGGTGACCTACAGCTTGAGGTGAGTGCTGGAGCCTTCCCCCTCTGCACTCCCCACTGCAGGGCCCAGAGTCCTGCTCCTATTTCCATTCTCGTGCTTTGACTCAGAAAATTCCAACTCTGTCTCCTCTCCCTCAGATATTTTTTCAGTCTTAGGCTTTCCCATGCTCAGTAGTTATTGCCCAGCTCCATTCCAAGTCAATGCATTGTCCAAACCTCCTCCACAAGGCTTCTGCAGCAGGAGAATATCCTCCTCATGCTGAAGCCCCTCCCCATGTTTAAACAATGCTCTGTTGGACCCACTTCCCTGGGCAATGAGCTATAAACCATCCCTCTGCGTGTGCATCCCAGCACTGCAGGTCTCAAGGGTGGGTTGTCTCACTGGCCTCCTGGCTGGCCCTCCAGACCTCCCATAGCTGAGATAAGTTCTCCTCTGGATTTCATTCCATGCAGAAACGTCCACCGGCCAGTTCCTATACAGAACTTCAAGCAGTACTATGAGATGAAGACAGCAAGTGCTAACCACGCTTTCTTCCAGGAATTTGAGGTGAGGTGAGACTCCTGCTAGAGGTGAGACTTAATTTCCCCTTCTAGGTAGCTCGTGCCTCAGTTGTTGGGTGGCCTGTATGGACTCCTCATCCCCAGGGACAGAAATGCCTCTCTAGAAATCCAGCCACTCTCCCAGGCAGTCTTAGAGATTAGGTGGGCCAGATGATCAGGCAATTTCTTTGCTCAAAACCTGTATTGTTCAAGTTGTGGTGGAAACATATTGTCTGTGGCATGAGGTGAAATAGCTCTGCCCATAGCCATTGGACAAGCCAAGGGCCCATGCCTGGGCTCTGCATGGAGATGCTGAGTGGTGTTGCAGTGAGACCCAACTGGAGAGGGTGAGAAAAGAGCCTGCAGCCAAAAGGAAGGTCGAGGAGCACACTCAGAGCTAGAGGGCTGGGAAATTCACCTCAGGTCACCCTCACAGGCTCCCACTGCCAACATCTTCAGGCTCCAAATCCTTCTGCTGCCAGCACCCTTGGAAGCCCCGTCAGCAATTTCAGATGCTCCACAGCTCACCCTGCAGAGTGAGGACAGAGGCAGAAGCAGCACAAGATATTTCTGGCTTTGCAGCACAAGACATTTCCTTTTTTTCTCAGCACAAAATGCTCCGAGCTTCTTGGTAGATTTCTGATTTCTGAGAAGGTTTTTTCCCCCAATACTTATTCATGGACTTGTGGGTTTTTAAATACAAGCAAAAAAAGGTGCTGGGAAAAGCCACCAGTGGCTCAGAGTTCAGAGCCCATACTGAGGGAGCAGAGCAGTTCCCTGGGCATGGATGACCCTCTTTAATGCCCAGAGAGAGATTTTGGCCGTGGACAGAGAGCTGGGTTGGCCACGAGCTCTCCAGGGAGACTTTTCTGCTCATCTTCTCCCCTGTCCTACAGGAGCTGAAGGAAGTTGGGAAGGAGCAGCCAAAGGTAGAAGCTGAGCTACCAGCAAATGTCTCCAAGAACAGATATCGCCATGTGCTGCCCTGTAAGTGCTTCTCCTCTCCACTCTCCCCAGCATCTGGGCTGGGAGTTCACACTGCAGTGCCCAGGGACAGGCTCAGCTTCCAGAGCTGCAGGTCCCACAGTGCCTGGCTCCAATCCTGGGAGAAGGAGGAGTCTAGAAATGGGCCTCAGTTTCCATTTTCCTGATGGAGACTCAAGGATTAAAGGCTGAGCCACTACCCCCCTCAGGTCCTCCAGGAGGCTGCTGGGCAGGTCCTGGTGAGCCCAGCTCAGAAACAGGTCCCAGCTGGAGACCAATGGTGGACCATGAGTGCCCCATGACTTCTCTGATGAGCCCCATGATACCAGCTCAGCCTTCTCACACCCCAGCTAACCCAGCTGGCAGGCAGTGCCCACAGGGAGAAGGTCCCTGCCCAAGCACAGAGCCTCACTGCTGATGGAAGTGTGTGGAGCTGCTGGGGCTGCTCCTGAGGGGTTACCCAGGTGAAGAGGAGAGGGCTGTGCCCTGGTGAAGGGCTGTCCTGGGGACTCGTGGTCTCTCGTGTGGTCTCTTTCAGATGATCACTCCCGGGTCAAGCTGAACCAGCTGGGGGAGGATCCACACTCAGACTACATCAATGCCAACTTCATGCCTGTGAGTGCCCACTTGCCTTCTCCACAGGGCACCATCAGAGAAACTCTGCCTGGAGTGAGGTTGTGGGGGCTGGTGGACAGGAGCTGGCACTGAGGCTCCAGCTGGCACAGGCTGGCAGGGAGCTGGGGGCCAGGCAGAGATGTATAGCTGCCCTTGGCAGGGGCTGTTGGGGGTCATCAGGTGGGGAGTGCTGTGAGTGCAGAGGTGTGAGCGTGGGGAGAGGAGCAAGGCTTTCTGCTTCCATCTTGAGGACTATCCTCTTCCCATCATCTCCCAGCTTACTGCCCTGTCTTTCTGCCTGCTCTTTCTCCTTCTGGTCTCCTCCTGCAGTTGCCTTTGAAGCACCCCGGAGCTGTGCCCCCAGCCCCCATCTGAGGGCTTTCCCCAGGTAACAGGCATGGCATGCTGGCATGGGGGTGTGGCTCCGTGGGGCACGTGTGGGGCAAAGGAGCAGCCTGAGACTTTGCATGCTCACCCTGCACTCCGCAGCGCCTGAAAAACCCTGATCTGCCTTTCCCTGGTTAGGCTGAATGAGGAACTTCTTAGAGGGAAATGGCAGGAGTCACATCTTTATTCCAAATCTGCAGAGAGCATGTGCTACCCACCACATACTTCCTGGCAGATCAGCTGCTTCTGGGCTCAGCTGCCTGGGAGCTGTGCCTGCATGGGCTAAGGGCAGAGGGAATTTCTCCTCTGTCACAGAAGCAGACCAGGCACTGCCTCTGGCCCAGGGCAGGATCCACCCTCCTCACTCAGCAGCTTTCCAACTCCTCCTGCCTGCTTCTTGCTCAGGGCTACACATCCCAGCAGGAGTTCATTGCTACCCAAGGTCCCCTGAAGAAGACCATAGATGACTTCTGGAGGCTGGTGTGGGAGCAGAACGTCTGCAACATCATCATGCTGACGGTGTGCATGGAGAACGGGCGGGTAGGTTGGCACCACACGGCTCCAGCCAAGCCCAGCCCTGGTCACAGGAGCTGAACCCAGGGCTGGCTTTGTGCCCTCTGCCAACCTCCAGCTCCAGGGTGAGCACAGGGCAAGGCACCTTCACCAACAGGCAGCCTGGGGGCAAGAGAGGCTGATGTGTGCAGCTCAGTGCCAGCTTGGGGCTGCAAGGGGCAGAAGTGGAGCTTAGCTGGAACCCATCACCCTCAAGTATTTCTTGGAATTATCTTGGAAAATTTCTTGGAACATCTGGAATTAACACTTTCCTCTGGGTGACACAACTCACATGGACCATTCCTCCAGGTTCCAGGGATGATGAGACTCCCATAGGTCCTTTCCTGTGGAGGAGGCTGAGATCCAAGCGAAGGGGAGGTGGGGGAGAGCTGTGCCAAGCTCCCAGTGGGAAGGGGAAGCAGGGTTGCCTGCTCCTCAAGACCTGCCTTGGCTCCCCACGCGGCTGCTGCTCTCCAGATGCTCCCAGGGAGGCGGGAGATGGGAACTGGGCCCTCACTGGCCTCACTGGGACCCTGTCCTGTGCTCTAGGTCCTCTGTGATCATTACTGGCCATCCGAATCTGCCCCGGTCTCCTATGGGCAGGTCCAGGTCCACCTGCTGATGCAGAGCAGCTCTGAGGAGTGGACCATGCGCAAGTTCAAGCTGTGGCACGTGAGTAAGGACCCGAGAGGACTCAGGGACCTGTCAGGGGCTGGAGTTTGGTGGGATGCAGTGGCATTTCTCCTCAGTGGTGGTGGCATAATTTCCCTTCCCTGCCATTGGAGGGGTTCAGTAAAGATCCAGTCCCGTGAGGAACAGTCTGACCACTTCAGACCTGGTAACACAGGAGTGTCCAATATCTATCACTCCTGCTGCCCACTCTTGCTCTCTGCTTTCCACATCCCTGCACAGCAGCACAGTGACCCTGCATCTCCAAAGGCACGTTCCCTGGCTATCAGGGGCAGGTCTCCCCCTTACCAGCTTCACATACCACCTTCAAACCACCATGGGCAGGGGCTGTGGGCAATGCCAGAGGAGCAGGAGCCACCAGTCCGTGCAGCAGACTTGGCATTGACTGCTCCCTGCAGCTGAGCTGGGTGTCTCCCAGCCCCTGGGTGCTCCCAGGGCTGTGGGATCCAAGCAGGTCCCTGCCCCAGTGGGCTGCACGGCAGTCACCAGCTCTCCCCCTGGCAGGAGGGTCTCCAGGCAGAGAGGCACGTGTCCCACCTGCACTACACGGCCTGGCCTGACCATGGGATCCCCGAGTCCACAACCTCCATTATGACCTTCAGAGAGCTGGTGCGGGAGCACATCCAGAGCACCAAGGATGCAGGGCCGACCCTCATGCACTGCAGGTGAGGCTCTGCTGGGGGGCACCAGGAGAGGACCAGGGGACAGGCTGGGAGGGGAGGCAGTGCCTGGGAGACACAGAGAGCTTGTGTGGGTGTAGGGGTGACAGGTCTCCCTGCAGCTACCCCAGGGCATGAGGCAGCTGGAAACAGTCAGCACCAACCCAAGGCAGTCTGAGGGGTTCCTCAGCCTTGCTGGGACCAGCCCCCTGGGGGGCTCAGAGCAGCCCCCAGCCTCTGGGAGCCCTGTCTGGGAGCAGGAGGGGAGCCCCTGTGCCGAGGGCTCAGCAGGGTTTGTGTTTAACCCTTGCAGTGCCGGGGTGGGACGCACGGGCACCTTCATTGCCCTGGACTGGCTGCTGCAGCAGCTGAAGAATGATAAGGTGGTGGATATTTTCGGGGTTGTTTATGCCCTGAGGATGAACCGTTACCTGATGATCCAGACGCTGGTAAGAGCTCTGCTCCCTCTTCCCCCCAGGCCACTTGCCCCACGGCGTGTACACGTGTACACGTAGCAGGGCTGACAAGCCAGATGAGCTGGCCAGCCCCAGCACCCCCAGGCTGGTCCCCAGCCTGGCACTGTGTCACGGTACCACTCACTGCAGCAGTTCAGCTGGAGTGGAAATTGCTTGGCTGTGTGGGTCTCCAGCATCTTCGTGCCCTGCTGGACCCACAGCAGTGACCTACAGAGTCTCAGGGACCTCCCAGGAGACTCAGGAACATCCCAGAGCACCCAGGAACAGGCCCAGGCCCTTTGCAGTCGATGCCATGTTGCTGGGCCGTGATGCCCCACAGCCCAGATAATACTTCCCCTACTCAGGACTGGGGACAAGGTGTCAGTCCTACCCTTCAGGACAGACAGACCAACCCAGTGGAGGGATCCAGGGGCTCTGGGATTGAAGTAGCCAGGGGTTTTGGGGGTGATGTAGGACACCTTCAGCCCATGAGGCAGTGCCA
>NW_008625513.1:0-6946 GCF_000691845.1 Merops nubicus | reverse complement strand
TCTTCCACGCAGCCTGCCTGGCACAGCCCCTGCACTGCTCTCTGCCTTTGCCTTCCAGTCCCAGTATATTTTCCTGCACAGCTGTATCCTGGAGAAGATCCTGGAGGAACCACTCCTGGGTTTATCAGGGACGGAGAGGTAAGGGCCTGCTGTGCTTCACCTGCCACTCTACCCCCCCTGATCACACCCCCATCAGGAGGCAAGCTGGGAACCTGACCCCAGTTGAGTCTTGGCTCCAGGACAGGAGGACCCCAGCCAGCTGCCCTACCTGGTGTCTAGAGAGGGGGTAGCTCAGGGCTGGTTGTTCCCTGCAGCATGAGGAGCCCAGCCCAGAATGAGGGGGGCACACTGGGCACAGGGCTTGTGTCCACCTTTGCTCTCTGCCTTCCACATCCCTGCACTTCCCTCCACAGTGGAGGAAAACCCTCCACATCTTCCTTTCCTCCTGTGCCAGCCTCCTGACCTGTGCCAAAGAGCTGCAGAGCTGTCCTGGGGAAGGCATTCTGATCAGCCCCTGGCTTCCACAGGGATGCTTTAAAGATAGGTTCAGACTGGAGGGTCTCTTGTCAGCTGGTGGCCTTGGGATGTCCCTTCTAACAGAGGCCAAGAGCACAGAGCAGGGTTGGGCTGGGCATGGCTTTGCCCACCTACCTTGTTGTCTCTGAGGCCACATCTGGAGGTCACACACCTATTATGGACACATTATCTCCTCCCTCATGCAGAACAGGATGCCCTTGTCCTGGCTGCACCCTGGGAATGGGTCCTGGGCTGTGCCACAGCTGAGAGCTGTCTTTGCCCAGGGGAGGGCAGGTTGGCACAGGCCAGAGCTGGGCTGGGGACCTGTGAGGACCCCCAGCATTTGAGGGGTGAAGGTTGAGTCACAGCCCTGTTCACCTGCTGCAGACACAGCCTGGATGCTGCTGAGCTGGCTGAACCTCACCCTTACCCTGGTTTCTCTCCCCAGGTCCTGCCCCATCCCACTGAAAAGCTTTGCTCAGCACTATGCCCAGAAGGCAGCCAAGTCTCACATGGGCTTCCTGAGGGAGTACGAGGTGAGAGCTGTCCTGGCAGGGTGCAGTGACTGCTGCCATGGCCACATGCACTGGGGAGGGATTGTACCTGGTGAGGTTGGGGACACCCTTGGCTCCTGAGTGGGTCGCTTGCCCCAGTTCCCCTGCAGTGCCACCTCTCCATGGCACAGAGCTCCCTGCACTGAGCAGGGTCTGTCCACAACCCCCTTCTTCCCAGGCCCCAGGCAGGGCAGAGACCTCCCTGGATGCTGTTCTCCTGCAGAGAGGTGTAGCCATCTCCTGGCAGCACGGGGCAAACCTGGCAGCCCACCCCTGAGGTGGCCACAGAGCAGCCCTGCTGAGGCTTCTGCACGTGCAAGCAGGAACCCCCCTCTGCTAAGGCCAAGGGTCCTCAGGGGTCCCCAGTTCCTCCAGCTCCTCCTGGCCTGTCCCTGCTCACTGCTTAGAATCATAGAATCAGAGAATCCTTTAGGTTGGAAGGGACCTCCAAGATCATCAAGTCCAACCCTTGAGCCATTAGGGCTCTAAAGTCCTCTGCTAAAACAGATCAGAATCTGTCAGGGCTGGAAGGGACCACAAGGATCCCCCAGTTCCAACCCCTCTGCCATGAGCAGGGACACCTCCCACTAGATCAGGCTGCCCAGAGCCTCCTCCAGCCTGGCCTTAAAGACCCCCAGGGATGGGGCCTCAACCCCCTCCCTGGGCAACCCATTCCAGGGTCTCACCACTCTCCTGGGGAAGAACTTCTTCCTCACATCCAGCCTGAATCTGCCCACTGCCAGCTTTGCCCCATTCCCCCCAGTCTTGTCGTTACTCAATATCCTAAAAAGTCCCTCCCCAGCTTTCTTGTACTCCTTCACCCTGGCAGACCCTCCTGGAGGTTGTCAAGGAAGAAGCCAGCTCTGCAACACCATCTTCAGGCAACCAGCAGACACGGTCCTCTTCCAGCATCCTCCCATGTAAGTGCTGGCCCACCTCCCATCCTCTTCCTCCCTGTCCCTGCACGGAGCTGGGCTGGGCCAGGGCTGGTGCCCCACAGGACAAGGACACATTCTGATGCACTGCAGTGAGTCAGTCAGAAGGCTGCCGAGCTCTGTTGGGGTTGGAGCACATGGACTGGGATAGGTGGGTTTGTTCAGCCTGGAGGAGAGCAGGCAAGGGGAGATCTCACTGCTGTCTTCAGCTGCCTGCTGGGAGGGCACAGGGGACATGTAGTCTTCTCCAAGGTGCACCACGGAGGGACAAGAGGTGATGGGGATGGTTTGAAGGGTAACCCAACTCAGTATGTGGACAAATGAATTCCCATGAAGCTGGCCAAACACCTGCAGGCTCCCCATGCCTGGAGATGTGCAAATCTCCATTGGCTAAGACACTGAACAACCTGCACTACACATCCACATCAGCAGGAGGTTGGGTAGAGACCTGTCTTTTGGGGACCAGTGTCCATGAGCTGGGAGAAGAGTGCTGCAGAAGGGAGAAGCTCTGCAGAGAAGTGGTGATCAGGGGCTTGGATCTGTGTGGTGCTGTGGGGTCTGGCAGTCAGTCTGGAGGAGCTGCAGAGGCCAGGGCTGCCCTGGGTCCCTCCACCTCCACGTGTTTTGCAGATGACCGCTCCAGAGTGAGGTTTTCCCCGCTGGAACAGGGCCCTTTCTCAGGGCTGCTGCAGGTGTGGCACATCCCGGTGAGTCGGGTGCCTGGCAGGGATGCCCAGCACTGTGCCAGGGTGCCCTGGCAGTGGGTGATGCTGCCCCTTCCTCCCCGTGCCCCTGCTCCCTGGGTCCTGCACTCTGCTGGTCCCTGCCACCAGGAGCCTGCGTGGACAGCAGGGGGCTGAGGATGTGTCTTCCATCCTCACTTCCCTCCCTCGGGGCTTCCTCTGCTTCCATTGCCTCCTGACCTGCTGAGCTTCTCTCCTTCCCCTGGCCCCTCCTGCAGCCACCTGGGCTGAGGGGGTACCTGTGCCACCACCTCCAGCAGGACAGTGACCTTCTCATCCCCCTCCCAGGGCTGCAGCTCCAGCAGGGAGTACCTGGCTGTCCAGGGGCCTGAGAAGCTGACCATGGACGACTTCTGGACCCTGGTGTGGGAACAGGGCATTCACACCATCCTGACACTTCTCCCGTGGCAGGAGAAGAGAGAGGTAGGGCACCCTGCCAGCCTGTGCCATGGCAGAGCAGGGACTGGTTCAGCTGAGGTGGATGCCAGCAGAGCTCTGAAATTTGGACTCCTTCCACTGCCCTCTGAAGCCTCGGTGCAGATCCAGCATTTCTCAAGCTGAACCTCTCCTGTGTTCACACACCTTGTCACAGGGGAAAGGTTCTGTCTGCATAGTCCTGCACCCAGAGGCTGCTCTCCAACCTGCATCTCCCCAGCACCCAAGGGCAGCAGCTGCTGCTTCTGAGGTGGAGAGCATTTCCTGAGCAGATTCCCACTGCCAAGCAGCTCAGGCTGCAGTCTGCTGTTTCCAAAACTCCCCCAGGGTTTAGCTCTGGGATGAACTGACACAGAGTGGTGTTGGGGGTGCTCACGGTCCAGAGGCCCTCACAGACCCATCAGCTTGTGACTGACCTGAATGACAACCATCTTTCCATCAACCTGAAGCCAAACTTGCTGTTGCACACAGGTCCCCGGCGAGGCGTGCTGGCCCCTGGAAGGAGACTCTCTCTGCACAAAGACCCTGACCATCCAGTGTGGCACAGAGAAGCTGGTCTCTGGGTGGAGGTGTATTCAGCTCAAAATGAGACACGTATGTGTTGATGGGGCTGGCCTGGCTCCTGCTGCTTGGGGTGCTCTTCACAGCTAGCAAACACTTCTGTAGGGGCAAGGGCTGAAAGTTCTATGGAGATCTGCATGAGCTGCAAGAGCAGAGTGCCTGCAGCCCACAAATGCAGGAGGGAATCCCCATCACAGTGTCCACAACATCTGCTGAGTGGGCATTGGAGTCATCTTGGAGGCTTCCCCCACCTCTTGCTGATGAGTTTTCCTGACTTTCTTTGAAAAGGCCTACACAGTTCTCAGCCTCCCCCTGAAGGGGCAGGGGAAGGAGAGCTGGTTGCCAGAGGCACCATACCCAGGGTGTGGGTGATGGGCAGTGCCCCAGCAGAGGCTGCCTGGGCAGCTTCCAGGAAAGCATCTGACAGCCCAAGGACTGCAGAGCTGAGACCCCTCTTCATCCAAACCCATCCATATCCCTCTTTGTGTCCCACCAGGAGAAGAAAGCAAAGGAGAGGCAGGTACAACAGTTCCTATACATGCTCTGGAGCAGCAAGAAGCAGCCAGATGTCCAGAGCCTGGTGGAGCTGCTGACTGCTGTCAGAAGGGGCACACCCCACCGCAGGAGAGCCGGCCCACTGCTGCTGCACTGCAGGTACCTCCCAGTGCTGCCCCAGCCACGGGCAGCCTCCAGGGCTGGGACCCACCAGGACTCACGGCACCTTGGCTTGGCCACCAACAAGCCCACGCCCTCCACCGAGGTCCCCAGGGGTCTGGAGACATGTTGAGATGAGGTCCGTGGCAGCCAGGGCAGCTCTGAGCTCGGGAGTCAGATGAAGCAGTGCTCTGCCAAGGCCTGGGAGAAGGGAGGGCAAGCAGGGCTGGGCCCAGGGCACGTGTGGATGGAGCAGGCACTGCCAGGGTGAGGTGCCCAGGCCATCTCTGGGCTGGCTGCTAGGATCCTGTGAGCAGCCCTCATGTCCTCATCTGCTTGCAGCCTGGGAGAGCTCACAGGAGCCAGCACGAGCTGGCACATCAGCAGAGCTGGCTGGGATGAGATAGGCCCAGCTCAGCAAGGCAGAATAGGCTGGATCTCCACGCTCCTTCAATGGGCACACTGGGATCCCATTCCCCTGGTCAGCACAGGCCTCCCTGCCCCCAAAACCTGGGCTCACAGCCTCAGTTGCTGCAGATTTTCTCATGGGGCTCCTGATTGTTTGGGCTGGTGCCCACTTCCAAAGACATTGCAAGAGCCAAGCCTGGCCTGGCACCAGTGACCCTCCCTTGTCCCTTGCAGTGGTGGCGTGAGCCAGATGGGGACACTGATCTCCCTGGACTGCCTGTTGGACCAGATGAGAGCTGAGAGAGCTGTGGATGTCTACGGGGTGACCCTCCAGCTGACAAGGAGCTGCTGCCTCATGACTCCAACTCTGGTAGGTTGGAGGAGGAAGGGCAGGGGGCCAGTCAGAACAGAAGGTTCATGCTGAGCTGCCTGGAGCTGGCAGCAGGCTGCCCACTCCCCAGGAGCCACCCAGGAGCCCGTCTACCCTATGCAGGGGTTTATTTCCATGCTCCCTCCCCACCCTGCAGCTCTGGCAGCCACCGAGGGCTGAGGGCACTGCCTTTCCCCAGGGAGGAGCTTTCCATCTCCTCAGCTCTGGAGTTAGAATAGGTTAAATTGCTTGTGAGCTCATGAGAAATGCAAAGCACTCTTCCCATTCTGCCCTGGAGAGTGTGGGAGGCTGGGTTCCCCCTACACGCCCAGCCTCTGGACACGGCTCTCAGCCTGGGACCCCCAAATCTGCTGGTTTCCCCTTGTCCAGTGGCACATCCTCCACATGCAGAGCCTGCCTCAGCCCCTGCCCACTGCCACTGCTGGGGCTGCCTGCAGGGGGGTCAGTGGGACACCCCAACACTGCTGGGGCTGCCTGCAGGGGGTCAGTGGGACACCCCAACACTGACCCGGCCGTCTGCAGGGACACTGCTGGGGCTGCCTGCAGGGGGTCAGTGGGACACCCCAGCACTGCTGGGGCTGCCTGCAGGGGGGTCAGTGGGACACCCCAACCCTGCTGGGGCTGCCTGCAGGGGGTCAGTGGGACACTGTCACGGTGACCCAGCCGTGTCCTGCCGGGCTGTGCCAGCCCAGCCCAGCCTCCCAGGCCTCCAGCAGCCCACTCCTGATGGGCACATTGTGGACAGACAGCACTTCCATTTGCTGCACCCACTGGAGGAGCTGCTGCAGCATCCCTGGAAACCATCCCCACGGGGGACAGCAGAACTGGGGCAGATCTCCCTGGGGCTTCCCAGCTGCAGATCTGCCTGCAAGCAGCTCGTGGTGCTCCTAATTCGTGTGAACCATGCCCAAGGAGGAGCTGGGGGAGGGCAAGGCCTCTGCTGCCCCTGCTCCCCAGCTCCTTTGTGGTTCCGCAGCTTCTGGCCACGCCGAGGCACAACGTGCCCACAAAGGCACCACAAGCACCCATCAAAAGCTGCTGCCCCACTGAGAGGGGGCAGCAGGGGCAGCTGCCTCCCCACCTTGCCACGGGCAGTGTTTGTTCTGATCCCAGCACGGCCAGGGAAGGAGAGGCAGGGCTGCCCTGCAGCCCCACAACGCTGCCATGTGGCCACCAGCCTGCTCCATCGCTGCAGGGGCTTGCCAGGACCCCTTTCTCCCTGGTGGGGGCACGCTGCTGCTGTCACGCTGGTTTTTGGGGGATTTAGTAGCTAAACAAGGGGTAAGATGAACCTTTGAGGCATTGCCTGTGGCTAAGCACCAGGTATTTGAGCACCCGTGTGTCCCAGGGACGAGCTCCTGCCCTCAGCCAGACCTGGGGTGTGCCTGCTCTAAGTCACTCCAGATCTCACAACCAGGCCAGGCTCCTTGCAAACACTCTCAGGTGACCTGGAACTGCAGCCCTGGTGTGATCTGGGGCTTTCCCACCCCTCCAGCAGGACTAAACCCCCGCCGGGAGGGGAGGAGGCTCCTCGTGACTGCAGCTCAGCCAGTCTTAGTGAGCTGCTCGGGGCCCCTCGGCCGGGTCCCTAATCCCCCGTCCTGGCTCCGTGTGAGCCTGGCCCTGCCCCTGGCTCTGGGACTTTGCCTCTCCCAGAGCCCTGCAGGGGTGGTGGGCAGTCCTGGGTGTTTGGTAGCCTGGCACCTGGGCATAACCTTAGAGAATTACAGAATCACAGAATGTCTGGGC
>NW_008625512.1:3665-5989 GCF_000691845.1 Merops nubicus | reverse complement strand
CATCCCCATCCCCGCCTCCTCCCCCGCCGAGGACTTGTTCAAGATGTGGTCGGGGATGATTGCGAACTCCAAGGATCGTGTCGCTTATCGCAGCCAGAACAGAACCTTTATGGTCAGTCACTGATGGCTGGTCCCTACCTCACCCCTTCCTCAAGAACTTCCATTATTTTTGGAATTTTTTTTAATTATTTTTTTCCCCATCCTCCTTCTCATGAAAACCGGGGAGACGAAGAGGGGGATGGGGGTAAGGAGAGAGGCTTTCTATTTTATTGGCATTTGGTAACAACGGAGCAAACTTACCCCTAAGATGCCAACGCTGCAATTTTCCACCGTCTAAACACACAGGGGGTAGATTTTGAAATTCATTTCTCGCAGTCAGCAAATATTACGGAGACGTAGCTCAGCTAATAACGACACCAAAACCCTCCCAGCCCAAAACCCCCGACGCCCCTCCAAGCCCCTCGCGATGCCACCTTTATTCTCCAACCCTTCACAGGAGTTAAAGACACTCTTTTAAACCTCTTTTTATGGTGTTTTGGTTTTTTTCCCCCCCCTTTTTGCCCTGGATGCTGCTTCCCATCGCATCCGTCTGTGCGGTTTGACAGGAGAAAGGTGAATTAAAAACGCTTTTACTCCTGCCTGCCTTGAACTGAGGGACACTTTTCATCCTCCACAATATGGAAAATGGGGGGGAAAAAAAAGTTGAAATGTTTCGGTTAGTCTGTCTTGCCAGGGCTTCGCTTAAAAAAATATACTTAAATTAAAATTGGCAATGGGAATAGGCAGGGAATTAAGAAAGGCAGAAAGAGAGAGAGAGAGAGAGAAAGAAAGAAAACAAAGATAGCAACGGAATAAAACTTTAAAACCATCCTTAGAGAAATAATTGAAGTAAATACGTTTCCTTTATTTTGTGTAGGGATCGTTTCAGTCGAGTCTAAGAGCCTTTTCAAGTAATTATTGTTGTTGGAGTACTTGCAGTGGTATAATTAAGGCTTTTCCCCCCCTAAAAGATAAGTTAACATTTTATTTTTCTCAACACTTTTATTGTCGATTGAGCAGATTTGGGTTTCATCTTTGAACATAAAACCCCAGAAATGGTGCACACAAGTAAATAGAGCTTTCCAGCCAGGCGTGAGGATGCTGGATGTTAGAATTTTAAAGAAAGTAGGAAAAAAAAAAATCAAATAAAACAAAGAGGCAATCGGCTGAAGTGGTTTTTAGAACAGAATCTCTTCTTCTATGTGTATTTACAGGCGTGCTCCAATCTAGTGAAGTTTCTAAAGTCAAAAGCAGCAGGCATTCCCGTTCAAAGGTGGATCCCAAGAAGGCGGGAGTGAAGTTGTTCTTGGAAGTTAACATTTTGATCCAGTGCAGTAGAATTTTATGGTCCTGATGTGATGGTAACTCACCAATGCACCAGGAATCAATGGCTGATCTTAAATCATCCCTCTACTGTACTCGGATTCCTGATGAAAGGAAAATGTTTCTATTATAAGAAAAAACAAGTGAGGATGGGTGTGAGAGAGTGTGTGTGTGTGAGAGAGAGAAGATAATTTATAAATACCCAGTGGAGGAAAGATTTATTAGGAATTCATAAAGGGGAAAAAAAAAAGAACCTCAAAGCCTTTCCTAGGTAAAGCTTAACTTTTCACTACTCTGCATTTTATAGGATTTTTCTTTATTTTCCCTACCTCAATTTCTATTTTAGGGTTTAAACAGAGTCTTGAGATGCTTGAACTTTGCCTCTTAACAACACACCGCATCCTGTTGTCTTAATTTGTGACATTCTCCTCCGAAATGCTGCTTATCAGGGAACGGGCACGTTTTCTGGTGTCACTTCGGAGAACCATTTATTGAGAAAAATACCTGTTTATAACAATTTGAAAGCCAAACGCCATTGAAATGATCGCCACCATTCCTTTCTGTGTTATTTGTAGCTGCAGGGCTGGAACGCCTGAATAATTTTTATCTTGTTAATTTCGAAGAAACAAAGGCCAAAATAAAAGTGAACTGCTAGAGTTAAAAGTTCACGTTTTTCGCTGCTCCTGCATCAGCGGAGTATTTCTACGTATCACCAAATGGGGTAATATAAGAGCGTTTTGGATTAATTTACTTTTTTTGTAGCATTTTAAAATATTTCCAAACATTTTAAGTGAAGACCTCAGGCAAAGAGCAGCAGTAAATACCAGAAGACGGAGCAACCAGCATCAAAATGACCAGTTCAACTTCTTAAAAACATATAATGTTGTTTTTTTTCGGCGACGGCTATGAATCTAAAACATGTTTTATAAAGAGCTGTGAAAGCGCAGATCATCCTAATGGCT
>NW_008625512.1:3266-3602 GCF_000691845.1 Merops nubicus | reverse complement strand
TGGGGGAGCCACTCTCTTTTTCCAATCCTCCAAACGTAAATCTTCGGTTTGGGGGTAATTAAACTGTCCTCCCACCTCTACCCGAGCTAGCAGAAGACAAAACCCGATTTATTTTCTTTTTTTCCCTTTAAATGAACATTGAAAATAGATGCGTGTCCCACCTCTCACCGCATCCCAACACCGAAATTCCCGATTTTTTTAAAAAAACCCAAACCTCACAAAATTTACCCTTTAAAAAAAAATTAAAAAAAAAAATAACCTCTAAACTCGGCAAAAAAGAGCTCTAATTCACCCTCTATTTTCCGCCTCGGGGTTATTCACGCTCGCCAGCGAAGA